>NC_080080.1:38049928-38327313 GCF_949987535.1 Balaenoptera acutorostrata
TAGAAGTAAATTCCTTTCTCCCTGGAAATCTTAGAATTCCTTCCCACACATACTCTTTAGGGTTCTGCTAATAAAAACTGACAAAATCATGCACCTCTTTTGGTGTGACTAGTAGGTACTCTTGGGTCAGATTTTATATTCATTCCTCTGGTGTCTGTGGGAATTTGAGTGTAATTATAGGTCTGGAACAATGAGAGGTGGTGGTGATGTAGTCTGGGAAAGGATCTGCATTTCCCTGAAAGGCAATTCCCTCGAGTAAGGTCTTATAGAGTCTTCAGGCATCATGAGGTTAATTTTCTCAGACTAGGGGATAGGGTTGCTTTTGCTGACAAGGGAGACTTGGTAGGGGTTGGGGTTTCAGGTATTCAGATTAGTAACAGTCTACGTTAATATCCCAATACCAATTCTCTGGGTACCTCTCTTTACAGTTAAAAACCTAACTTTAGCATAGTAGTCCTGGTGCTGTTGTGAATTCAGTTTGCAATGTAATTCAGCTTCCAGCAAGATTAGACTTTGAGTTTGGGTTTCAGAAGTCTCAGTCCTGGGCATATAAGAATTACGACTTTCTTTTGGGGCATTCAGAAGTTTTCTGGGTCTCTTAGCCTTGGGCTGGCAGTTTAAGCCCTGAGCTTGTTATAATTGTTTCGTGACTTTTCCAGCGTAGGCAGGAGCAGCCATTCCATCCTGCAGTCTTCGTACCCTTATTTTCACTGTGACATTCAATTCATACAGTTATTTGGTCTTCTAAAGCTTTGCCTAGACTCCAGGCAACTAAGGATAATAATTTAAATAATTGTTTTGCCCCTAAATACCATAGGCTATCAATGTTCTGTTTGTCACTTGTTTTGAAGCCATCACTGTATTCAAATCTAAGAAAAAACTAATCCAGGATTCCCATCTTTAAGATTCCTTCCCTTAGAACCAGTTCCTTCCCCAAAAGTATTGGTACCAGGACATGGTTAGGAAAAGAAAGGCTACTCTGTGTACTCTGGGTTTAAAGAGTTTATTATGAAATTTGGGGCTCAAATGACTTGTGGAAGGGCCAGGGATGCAAAGGTCATGGACTTTGTCACTGAAGGTCAGAGAAGCCAGTGCTGAAGATCTCAGCCTGGAGTACTGAAGTGGTGTTTCTTAGAAGCTCACCTGGGATCTGCTGGAATCCTTAAGAATCTTTGAGAAGCTCGCACCAACTATCTTAGTCTGCAGCAGCAGCATCTTGATTATCAAAAAGCTCAGCAAGAAGCCACTGTGTATCTTGTATCTGCTAATGCATCTGCTACAGCTAAATTTGGAGAATGATAGTTTCTCCTCAACTTTTTGCCATTCAGATTTCATGCATTGTCAAACTCTTAACTGGGATCCATTCAGGGAAGGGAAATCTGGGAAATGTGGTTCCCAGTTTTCCTCCTTTGTAGTGGCAAGAAGACCTTAGAAGGGACTGATGGCGTTGCTTAACTGACAATAGGTAATCTAGCACTGAATTCTAGATTAGCTTTTGAGGGAAAAAAAATATATGTATACACACACATACACGCGCACACACACACACACACACACACACACACACACACACACACACACACACACACAGATATGGCTTCTAAGGGGAGATGCAGATTTCCCCTGCTATCTGAAAGTAGAGCGTTCCTATGAAACCTTTCGTAAGTTGAAATGTTGTAAAGCAAACAAGCAGTTACCTTATGACACGTCTTGCTAACGGATACACAGAATAAATTGAGATAAAGCACAGATGCTCACAGACACAGTTCAGAGCTATGGCAGCGTGATGCTGAGGTGCTGAGTGCAGTTTCCAGGGGATGAGCTTGGCGCGGCCGCTCTTGCTGCTCATGGTACTTTCTCCCTCTGTAATGGCTCCTGCAGAAACAAACGTTGAATGCTGTTTTTGCTTTTCACCTTTTTTTGTAAAAGGGTAAATCTTCGAATTTCTTCTGGTTAGCGAAACAGGTACTAATCCAGGTGTTTTGTAAAAGCGAAGGGGTGTAAGGTGAACTTTTGAAAAGTGGGGTTTACCTGTGTGTGTGTGTGTGTAAATTAGGACTACACACACACACACACACACACACACACACACACACACACACACACACACACACACACACACACACACACACCCAAAGGTGACTTTGGGTATCAAACTAAATTAAATTACTTCAGAAAGCCCAAAGAAACAGAGGATAGAATGCAATTCATTTTGTTAAAGTAACTGCTTTGTCACTCATTTTTCACTTTTTCACTTATTTTAAAAGATTGTAAATTTGAAATGATTCTGCATAGCTTCCTAATATTAGGAAACATTCCATGTCTCTAACGGCTTGCTCTTCTTTCTCTTCTGTAGAAATAATGTAGTAAGGAAAACATGATCTTTGGAGTAAGAATATGTTTGAATTCTGGCCTTGCTGGTCACTGGTATCTGAGTCTCTATTTCCTCATCTTTTAAAATGGCTATAATAGTATTTTACCTCACAATTGAGAGGGTTGAATTTGATAATGCTTGTAAAACATCAAGCATAGTACCTGACTTACAACAAGAATTTAGTAAGTGATAGCAGTTTTTACCTTGTCTTCTAATTCATCTCAAAATACAAATGGCTTCCCTCTCTCATTGTTCTTGCTTTTTAAGACACATAAATATTTAATTGGCAATGTTTCAAGAGTTGTAGCAGAGACAGTTTTTGAACAAGTGGCCATTAGATCCTGTTACTCATTTTATTTATCTGTGCGTGTGTGGTCTTGCTCTTGAGGAGAAGAAGATAGTGAAAGGAGCATTTGAGAGACCTTGGATCTGTGACTTGGCGGGGACCAGATTTCCTGCTTCTCTAACTTTGGTGTTGTGTGGTCCCCAGCTGAAGATTTCAGTTGCTCTTAAGCAGTCTGAACAGACATTGTACTTTGATATTTTGGGGATGATTTTGTTGAAGATGATGAGATCAGCCTTTTCTTCTAACATGAGACTTCGGCTGTTTTTATTCTGTGTTTCATTCTTTTAACTTCTACTTATGTATCTTCTTAATGCTACATTTGTTTGAGCTGACAAACCGTAAGTCTATTTCTTTCATTCATAAGAAAATCAGCAAATCTTTTTCTATTAATTTGATGATTTTAGTGAATTTTAAGTCTATAATTGAAGCATTAAAGCTAAGATATAATTCACTTTTTAAATTGTTTACTTTGATTTGTCACCATTAAGTAGTATTTTAAATTAGAAAACACTACATGGATACTATATATAAAATAGATAACTAATAAGGACCTACTGTATAGCACGGGGAACTCTACTCAGTACTCTGTAATGGCCTATATCTAAAAAAGAGTGGATATATGTATATATATATAACTGATTCACTTTGCTGTACACCTGAAACTAACACAACATTGTAAATCAACTATACTCCAATAAAAGTTTTTAAAAAATAAAATAAAAAAAGAAAAGACTACATGTAAAAACTCATAATAGACCATTTTTTCTCTAATAGTTATGTTTGAAAGGGGAAAAATAAAGAAATGTCTTGGTTTCTTTTAGGTCTTATGGAAGTGTGTTTAAAGCAATACATAAGGAATCTGGTCAAGTTGTGGCAATTAAACAAGTACCTGTTGAGTCAGATCTTCAGGAAATAATCAAAGAAATTTCCATAATGCAGCAATGTGACAGGTATGTAGAGATTTTATTTCTTTACCTTCATTTTGATAAGTTTTGCTAATAATGTATAATAAAATGTGTTCTTTGGTCATTTGTTTAGTTTTCTCTTCTGACTTCCCATCGGAAGGGAGACTAATCTTTCAAGGAAGATGAGAATAGCTTTGTAGGGTTGTCTTTAGGACTTTCAGCTCTAAAGCAGAAATGATATTATAAAGCAAATGTAGTGAAAGAAAATACTCAAGCCCTTTTCTCATTTTCAGGGAAAATTTATGGGTGAGAATTAGTTTTTGATATTAAGGAAAAGTCATTTAACCATCCTTTTGATTTAATTGTTTTTACTAATTAAAAGCAGTCATGTCTTATGTAACTCTAATTTATTCAACAGACATTTACTGAGCATCCCTAGTGGGCCAGGTACTGTGCCAGGATCTAGGAATATCAAGGGAACTAAGACATTGTTTTTCTTCTTGAGGGGCTGGTAATCTCGTTGGGAAGACAGATACTTAAGCAAATAGCTGTAGTACAGCACAGTCATTATACTGACTGGTACATGAGGAGATGTGAGAACAAGGAGGCAGGGCACCTACCTCAGCCAGGAGTCAGGAAGTCTGGAATGCAGAGGAAGAGTAAATTTGGTGAGGAAATAGAGGGATGAGAGACTGTAAAAAGAATTAAAGGTAGAAAGGTGAAAAACAGCTCACTGTTATGTGCTGTTCTGACAAGGTTTAGAATTACTGCAGTGGAAAGTAAGAGACAGAGTGATATGAAATGAGTTTGGATAGGTAAATGGAGCTGATCATGAAGTATCTTATATACCCTAGTAAGTAGCCTGGCCTTTATAAGGGATGCAGAGTGTGTAAATTAGGACTGTGTTAGGCCTATAGTTACTTAATCAAAGAGAGATTTATTATTCTCCCTTTATAAAAGGTCTAGAGATAAGGTTAATATAGCAGCAATGAAGTAACAACTGTGATAGGCTTTTTCTTATACTGTGCCATCCTTAGCATGTGGTCTTTGTTCTCATGCTTATTATCTCATGGTTGCAAGAGAGCTGCTCCAGCTCCAGCATTTTGTCTACATTCCAGACAGGAGGAAGAAGAGAAGAAGTGGGAAAGGGCTTTCCCAGAAACCCTCAGCTTATATTTTATTCATCAGAATTGAGTCACACGGTGACTTAGAGCTGGCGAACTTAGGGGAGTCTGGACACATTGTCATCCCTAATCAAATCAGGGCCCTATTAGTAAGAGATCTATGGAAAACTTCCTTTTCCAACAGTATATAAGATACATATATTGTAAGCTCTTTGGTTAATGAAGTGACCGATAGTCCTAGAGGAACATTGTTGCTTGGGTCTGTTCAGTTTTACTCTTCTTTATTGTGTGCTGTGTATTTAGATTATATTACATATTTTCCATGAAGGCCATATAACTGGAAATTCAAGTGGTTATAGAAAAAAAGTACATTCCTCAGCTCCCAGGTCAAAATATATAATTGCAGAGTTTTCCCAGACCTCTATTAATTTGGTAACTTGATAAGAAGGTGGTTCGCATAGTTTGATGTAGATAAGGAAAGATTGACCATAGTGTAGTGCTGGGCTCTTCAGGTGCTTAATATATATATATATTTTTTTACATTTCAGTTAAACCATTGAGTTTTTTTTTTTTAATTAATTAATTAATTAATTTTTTGGCTGTGTTGGGTCTTCGTTTCTGCGCGAGAGCTTTCTCTAGTTGCGGCAAGCGGGGGCACTCTTCATCGTGGTGCGCGGGCCTCTCACTATCGTGGCCTCTCTTGTTGCGGAGCACAGGCTCCAGACGCGCAGGCTCAGTAGTTGTGGCTCACGGGCCCAGTTACTCCGCGGCATGTGGGATCTTCCCAGACCAGGGCTCGAACCCGTGTCCCCTGCATTGGCAGGCAGTTTCTCAACCACTGCGCCACCAGGGAAGCCCCAGGTGCTTAATGTTTGCATGTTGCTATTATTATTTTATTATAATGGTTAAAAATAGTTCAGGTACTAATGTTGTGCTTTAGAGATTTTAGTTGAGTGTGCTCTAGGAAGGGCACGATGTCTCAGATATTACCCATTATACATCTCCTAACCTTTGTGCATCTTGGTACCCATCAGCTCTTGCTCAGGTTTCTGCAACAGCTTCCTGTATGTTCACTTTGTCTTTCATTTTTGCCTACTCCAACCCATTTTTTTCCCTGAAGCTAGAGTGTTCTTTCTAAAATGCAAACCTAATCAAGCCATTCTCTGTTTAAAACCCTTAAGTGGCTCCCCATTGCTTAGCTAGATCCTGTCTCCTAAGGATGGCATACAAGGGCCTTCATGATCTGGCCAGTGCTTATGCTTCCAGGCTTCTCTCTTACCTGAGTTTCTCTTTTAAGCACCTGTTTACTTGTATTCTCTGTCACCTGACTCTTAAACTCTTTGAGTTTGGGATTATGACTTACTAAGTGCCCTTGGATCCTGCCACATAGTGGCTACTCAAGTATTGACAAGTATTACTAATTCCTGCCTGGATGACTCAACTGGAATATCCAGAAGCAACTTTACATTTAACATTCTAAAACCAAAGTTTTAATTGTTGCAGACAAGCCTTTCAAATTCCTGTTTTGTTAATAGCATCATCATGTACTTAGTCTTTCAACAACAAAACTGAGAATTCATCTGTTTCTTGTTCTGATACCTCTGATGACACTAATTCTTGTAGAGTCTCCTTCTGAAATGTCTTCACTATCTTTATCCTTTCTTCACTCCTTGAGAGAAGGAATCATATTTCTTAGCATACATCACAATGCCTAGCACTGTACTTTTTGTTGAATGAATGTGAATAGATATGGTATGGATAAGGAGTATGTGAAAGAGCATTGTTGGTTGAGAGGACCCTAGGGAAATCTGATTGTTGTTCTTGTTATGTACTTGAAACTACTAAGGGGAAAGAAAAGTAGTGAATTAAAGGGGTAGAAAATGTGAATAAATTCTAGAAATTTTGTACCACTTTGTAGCAGAATGCCTTGTACATAGTGCTTCTCAAATATTTGTTGAATGAAATGGTAAAACAAATATTGATAAAAAAATGGATCCTGTCTTCTAGATTTCACTTTTATATTCATACTGAACTTATGAAATAGTGAAGGATCAAAAAACAAAATTGGTTGGTTAAAAGATCCTAAAAGTGCTAAAAGATAAGGTAAGTGAAAAACTGGGAAATGGCAGGAACAAGCATTACATGTTTAGCTACTACTTACTTGTGTTAATGCAGATGTGTTAATGAGAACTGGCATAAAAATGATTTGGAAGAAAACAGTACAAATTGAAAAATTCCCACATAAAACAGTGGAATTTTGGTTAGAGAAAATGAAATTTGTATTTCTGAAATTGATATATTTTCTTAAGTCTATGCAGCTATTTGGGCATTTGGCAAATTGTCTTGCTTTCTACACTCTAAAAAGAGATGAGAGGGTGTTTTAACTTTTTTTGTTCATTTTAGTGAGTACTGAACGTGTTCAATACTGCATTTTGGCGTAAATATTTGAGGGAACCCATCTGGATTGTTTATTGTTGAATCTTCTGTGTCTAGTCCAGTGCTTGGCACAGAGTAGGCATTCAGTAAGTATTTGTTGAATGTTTAAATCATAGAATGTTGGTGCTAGACTAGACCTCTGTAGGTGTACTTTATTTTTTTAAAATTTTTTCATTTATTTTTTATTTTTTGGCCGCACCCCGCGGCATGTGGGATCTTCCCTGACCAGGGATCGAACCTGTGCCCCCTGCAGTGGAAGCATGGACTGTTAACCACTGGACTACCAGGGAAGTCCCAACTGTAGGTGTACTTTAGTTAGAGTTTTTCAAATGTACTCTGCTCTAAGGAGGTGCATCTAGGGGTATTTTCCACAAACAGTGAAGAATTGAGCAGAGTGAGAAACTTAGCCCTTGCTTTTATCTTTTTTTCTATGTTGGAGCTCATTCTAAAATTTTATTTGAGAAAAGACTTCTGGTGCTAAAGCATAATTAAGAACTATCTTATGGGTACAGAAAATGAGACCTAGAGATTTTACATGAATTGTCCTAGATCATAGCTAGTTAATGACTAGGATACTGTGAGGACCCACATTTGCTGACTCCAGGGCCAGTGCTGAAGAAAGCAATGTCTATACAATGATTCCAACAGTTCAAAGTAAAGTACTCATTCTCAAGGCAGTGCTAGAGATGGAGGCAAGAGCTGGTCAGCAATACTTTTGAATACTATGTGCCAGGTCATGTGGATGTAAGGGAACCACAACTGACACAGCTTCTACATTCCTAGTACTGACACTCTAGAGAAAGAATTTCTCATATCTAAACCAAGAGAAATGTGTTGTTAATACATGCATCAGGGCACACAATTATTCACCTAATTTATTTTATTTATATATATATATATATATATAATATAAATTCAATATATATATTATGTAAAAAAATTTATTTGACTAATATACTGAGTACCTACTCCTGACGGTAGCCCTTACGTGCTGCGCATAAGACATATAACAATGAATGAGCCAGACTTTGGAAGGACTTTAAGTCAGATGCACAAGACAGATGAATGGACAGGCTGTTTCAGTATAGTGTGATAAGAGCTCTGATGGGGTAAATATGGGGAACTGTATGGGTTGGAAGATGTTTGTAACGCCTCACCATTGGGGATTCAGGGAAAGCTTCCTCAGGGAGATCATACCCAAGCTGAGTTCTAAAGGATGACTTAGATTTACTAGGCGAAGAGGAGAGGCGGTCCATGTGGTAGGGATAGTGCATTTCTAGCTTGCTTGCTCAGAGGCTTCTTTCTACCAGAGCAGCTCCCGTCCCATGTGTTCTGTTTGCTGATGTTTCTGGGTGAGATTCCATTTGAACACTGTTTCTGATGAAAAAAATAAATAAATAAAATTGAAACTCACCATACTGAAGGATTTGTGATTAACTGTGGCAGTTTTTATCAGTTCATCTATATGTATTCGTTTTTGGGTGGGCCAAGAAATAAATTGCTGTGATTTAGATTTATATTGGAAACAATTCAGTTTTCATAGGAGAATATTCATGTTGCCTTTGTGAAAACACTGTATTACCCCTATTAAGTTTAGAACACTATTAAGATGGTAGAAGGATGTTAATGAAACGTATGTAATGAAAAATAGCCATTTCTTTAGTATTTTAATTATCACATGCTTATAATGGCAACATTAGAAAATATTTGCAAAAGACTTATCTGATAAAGGAGTGTTATCCAAAATATACAAAGAATTTAAAAAACTCAACAAGAATACAAATAATCCAATTAAAAAATGGGCCAAAAACCTTAACAGACAACTCACGAGAGAAGATATACAGATGGCAAATAAGCATATGAAAAGATGCTTCACATCATATGCCATCAGAGAAATGCAAGTTAAAACAATGAGATACCACTACACACCTATTAGAATGCCCAAGATCTGGAACACTGACAACACCAAATGCTGGTGAGGATGTGGAGCAACAGGAACTTCCATTCATTGCTGGGGGGAATGCATAATAATACTGCCAGTGTAGAAGTCAGTTTTTGACAGTTTTCTTCCAAAACTAAACATACTTTTAACCATATGATCCAGCAGTCTGGCTCCTTGATATTTACTTACGTCCACACAAATACCTGCACATGGATGTTTATATCAGCTTTATTCATAATTACCAAAACCTTAGAACCAGCCAAGATGTCCTTCAGTAGGTGGATGCATAAACTGTGGTACATCCAGACAATGGAATATTATTCAGCACTAAAAAGAAATGAGCTATCAAGCTATGAAAATACATAGAGGAAACTTAAACGGATATTACTAGTGAAAGAGGACGATCTGGAAAGGCTGCATATACTGTATGATTTCAACCATATGACATCCTGGAAAAGGCAAAACTTTAGAGACAATAAAAAGATCAGTGGTTGCCTGGGGTTAGGAGGGTGGGGGGGATGAATAGGTAGAGCAGTGAAATTACTCTGTATGATACTATAACGGTGTATACAGTTGAAACCCAAAGAATGTACAACACCAAGAGTGGATCCTAATGTAAAGTATGGATTGGGTGACAGTGTTGTGTCAGTGTAGATCCATCACTTGTAACAAACATCCCAGTCTGGTGGGGGGGTGTGGATAATGGGCAGGCTGTGCACGTGTGGGCGCAGGGGGCATATGAGAAAGCTCTGTACCTTTCACTCAGTTTTGCTGTGAACCCAAACCTGCCATAAAAAATCAAAGTCTATTAAAAGATACCTTTAGCAGTACACTATTTTCTTCAATTAAGATGAAATTCAAGTTAACATAAAAATGTTAATTGACTTTTAGACAGGAAAAATTAACATTTGAATCTCTATAAGAAGCTTAAACAATGATTCAGTCCAAATAACTTGTACCACAGTAGTGCCTATATAAGGTGCAAATACATAAGGAAGTTTGTAGTGCTTTTTCTATTTTTTTCCCTCTGGTTTCTCTGTTTTTTCCTCACTTCTCTTTTTATACTAATATTTTGAGTTGTGATACTAGAAGAAGACCGTTAGAATAAGGGTTTAGGGGGGATATGAAATGGAGACAGAGGAATGGCAAGGGTATGATACATTAGGCATGAGATGAGAGGAAGCCAAAAAAGAAAAAAAAGAAAAAAAGAGAGGAAGTAGTTTTATTGGGTTGAAGGTGTTAAATAGGGGAAAGGGAATGAATGGGACAGGAGAATGAAAGGTAGGGGAATGGCACGGGGGAAGGGAGTAGACTGTGCCTCATGAGTTTTGCCCCAGTTGTCGAGGCATCGTGTTTCACCTTTGCTTCCTGGTGTATGCTGTAATTGGACTTGCATCTTCCATGTCCCTCCACCCACTGGAATTTTCAGAGTCGCATTTAACTATTTAACTGTGCCAAGAATACATAGAATTGCTGGATTCTCGTATGTCCTGTAAGTCCATATGGTGGCTTAGTCAAGATTCCTAGGCCTTATGGCTGAACTAAAACTTCGTGTTGCTTAAAATTATAAGTAACACTGAGCTAGTGTTTTGAAGCAAGCTCTCTCTGCTTCCTCTCCAGCCTTTAATAATCAATGTGTGGTTAAAAAAATAGATGTTAGTGTATCTAAATAATTGTACGGTTAGCTAACTTGCCCACTAGTATGAACACTATCACCTTTGGCCCCTGACAATCCTGCACTGGATAATCCTCCTTAAAGGCTATTTGATTGTATTATTTTCTTGCATAAACTCCTTCATGGGTTCCCCATTGTCTGGACTGCCTTTTCTTCTTTGTCGCTGAAGTCTACGAACCTTTCTCCCTAGCATCTGCCACTAGGCTATGTATGTTGTTCAGTGAATGTTTGTTGATTATTTTTATATGATACAGGAATGAATTATGAATGAACAATGTCTGTGTCAGTGGAAACAGACTGGCTTAGAAGTCCCAGGTCTTGAACTCTCTGCTTATTTGTTTCTGTGTTTGTGATTTTTCAAAGTGTTGGCTGTAAAGTGTAATCTTTAATTTGCCAGTCTTAAATTTATATTCAGTGTGCAGTTGAAGGGAGACACAGTGGATAAAACACAGTAGAAAACTTGCCTACTGTCTTCTAACTTGTCAGTCTATATCATAATCAAATTGTGTTGAGTGTACCTTGAAAATATCTCTTGAATTTGTTTTCTACTCCAAGCCACGATCTGCTTTTTAAAATGTAGGTTTTATTATTATTCAGGTATAATGAGACCAGCATATCAGGAGATAGATTGTTATACTTCCAGATCTGAGAAGGGTGTGGGTGAGAGAGGGGGACCCATACAGGGAAGCACCAGGGTCAGTTAGGAGGCAGAGGGAGTGGGGGAAATGTGGGCAAGAGCCTTTATTGTGGTTTCTGTGGGAAGGAATGGGTGAAATTGAGTAAACAGGTTTAGGATTGGCTAGATTGAATAATTTCTTTGTGATCTGGGGCTGTCCCTGTTTGTCTGGTATAAGGCCCTGGGGTGATTAGGGCTGGGAAATGGTGGCCCTGGAGGTAGTTGAGAGCATGAAACTCCCGATTGGCTTGTTTGCATGTGAAAGGTACGCTCACAGATGCTATCTCTAGGAATTAGCTAACCCTGAGAGAGGAACAGTGGAGACTTTGTCAGTAGGCCCCAGATGTCAAAGCAGCACAAATATAGAAAATAAAAAGATACACTTAATACAATCTCTTGCATGCACAGACCAACAGAACCTTCTAACTGGTCTACCCGTGTCCATATTTGCTTTCCTACAATCCAGCTTTGAAGCAGTAGCCAGAGGAATCTTAAAAGTATAAATTACATCATGTCATTCCTTTGCTTAAAATTCTTCTCTTGAATATCTGTTGAAGCCCAATATCCTTACCTTGTTTTTGAGGCCCTTCGTTATCAGCTCCTGCCTCCATCTGCAACTACATTGCGTTTTACTAATTTTTCACTCACTTTATTCTAGGCATACTGATCCCTTGAAAATGATTTGCTCTTTCTCTCCTCAGGGCCTTTGTACAGACAGTTCTTGGTACCTGAATGCTCTTTATAACTGGTTAACTTCTAGCCGACCTTTGACTCTAGCTTAAATGTTATTTCTTTGGGGAGGCCTGAATTAGGTCCCTTCTGTTAATTTTTCTGTGACTGTTAATTTGTTTACTTATTCATTCCTGTTGTTTGTGCATACAAGGAGGGAGGTACTGAGGATAAAATGGAGAGCAAGGCAGATTGGCACCTATCCTCATGGAGCTTCTTTTCTTCTAGGGGAGGCAGAGAAAAGTCAATGACAAAACAATTATAAGATGTTATAAGTGCTTTAAAGTATTGATGCAGAAGATACCAGAGGATGACCAGTAGTAGGCCATTATTACGTATAAACTTTGGGGTTTAAGCATTTCTTTCTTTTCCAAATGTAATTTGTAATCCACAGCCACCAATGGAGGGGGGATATTTTGTTGTTAAAGCTCACCCATGTCTACTTTCAAAGTTTTTTCATATACGCCAGTGCTTCCCAAGTCAGGGGCTACCATGGAATATGTGTGCTATTCCATTCTTCCATATGAACTAGGAACAGTTTTATTTGCAGAAATGATGAATGCAAAATAAAGTCTCAGCCAGTTTATCTCATAGCACTCCTCCTTCTTTTCTTACCACAGTTAGTAATTATATTTACTTGTGGATTTACTTCTCTAATACCTGTGTATCTCTTGCTGGTATGTGCTAGAGGAGAGTCAGAATTGTGTCTGTCTGGTTTGTCTGGTCTAATGCTTGGCTTGAGTAGAGGGTCAGTGAATGAATGTTGAGTGATTGATAGAAACTGTATTCGGGTGTGTGTCCTTAACATGGCTGTTTAGGTCTATCTGCTTAAATATTTTTCTAGGTTAAAATTATTGAGGCCATTTTTTTTTTGAAAGATTTATTGATTGATTGATTGATTGATTGCTATGTTGGGTCTTCGTTTCTGTGCGAGGGCTTTCTCTAGTTGCGGCAAGTGGGGGCCACTCTTCATCGCGGTGCGCGGGCCTCTCACTATCGTGGCCTCTCTTGTTGCAGAGCACAGGCTCCAGATGCGCAGGCTCAGTAATTGTGGCTCACGGGCCTAGTTGCTCTGCGGCATGTGGGATCTTCCCAGACCAGGGCTCGAACCCGTGTCCCCTGCATTAGCAGGCAGATTCTCAACCACTGCGCCACCAGGGAAGCCCGAGGCCATTTTTTTTTTTTTTAGAAATTCACGTTCTTTTATTTATTTATTTATTTATTTATGACTGTGTCGAGTCTTCGTTTCTGTGCGAGGGCTTTCTCTAGTTGCGGCAAGTGGGGACCACTCTTCATCGCGGTGCGCGGGCCTCTCACCATCGCGGCCTCTCTTGCTGCGGAGCACAGGCTCCAGACGCGCAGGCTCAGTAATTGTGGCTCGCGGGCCCAGTTGCTCCGTGGCATGTGGGATCTTCCCAGACCAGGGCTCGAACCCGTGTCCCCTGCATTGGCAGGCAGATTCTCAACCACTGCGCCACCAGGGAAGCCCCCGAGGCCATTTTTAATGATATAGAATTGTTGGTCTTTGATCCGTTTACTTGATTGTGTATTAGAATGGGCCACAAAATATTTTTTGAAGAGAATTTTACCTTTCCCCAAAGGTGTTGCTTCGACTCACCCCCTAAAGAGAGCTAGAGCTGCCCTTTTATGTAGCTGCCCAGATTAGAATCTCTAATTTTCATAGCTGTCAGTCCTACCCTTAGAATTGCTGATTATTTAGTGTAGATTGCAAGATAAAATACGTTTTCTTTGTGCTTTTCAGTGAACATAACCTTCAACTCACTGCTAATTTAACACCTTTGAAAATTTTGAATAAGAAAATTAATATTTAAAGAAGTTTTCTGAAGGATATGTCATCTATCTTCTGGAGTGAATCTTAGCTGTGGGTGTATATCAAAGTCACCTATAAAGGTTTTAAAACATCTGCTGAGTTAGAAACTCCAAGGTGTGGGGTCTGGGCCACAGGTGATTCTGATGCACAGCCAGGTGTAAGAGCAGTACTTCCTATAAAGGTTTCTACACAGGCACTCATAACCCAAAGAAGTGTATGTAAAGAAAGCTTTTTTATGTTTCCCTGTAAGTTGAAGTTTTGGCTCTATAGATTAGATTCATTTGTAAACAAACACTTTTAAATGGTTTAGTGAATATGAACTCTTAATAATACTTTCCATTCCCAACACCTAGCAAAGTTGAGTGTTGTCTGCAGATTTAAGGTGTGAGATGGGGATTAACGAGAGATGTGGGTAGAGAGGTAGACTTTGAAAGGTCATGTATGTGATATGAAGCAGTTCTGTCTTTTTTTCCTTTGGTAATGGAGAGCCATTGGAGCTTTTTTTCTTTTTTTTAATCAGGAGAGCAATATGATTAGCCTACTTTACTTTTGTTTTAAAGGAAAGTTACTTGTCAGCTATATGGAGCATAGATTAGAATGGGGGAGAAAACTATGACAAGGAGACCGAAGCAAGTCTGTGCAAGAGGAGCAGTAGGGATAAAACAGGATTGAAATCTAGCCCTGTAGCTACCTGTTTTAGTTTAAGCCCTTAAGCTCTAACCAATCTGCTCTACCCTTGGCTTCAAGACTTAGTTAAGATTGCAAAGGCTTTACTGAGAAGTCTTTCCCCAACCGTCTTCTCTTAATCTCTTCTTTTGGTAGTCTCTTTATGTGGTCTTTTATAGTACTTTCCATTTTTCATTGTTCTTTTTTGCTTTTTTGATTCCTATGTCTTATTTATCTTATACTGATGCCACTTTTCATGATAGCTACTTCTAGATAGAAATATCTATTGAACAAGTTGTTCCCTAAACATGCCATTCTTGGTTTTTCCCTTGCCTTTGCTCATGGTCTTTCTCTTTTCCAAATCTTCTTATCTCTCTTCTACACCCATATCTTGAAGTTTTAACCTTTTTTCCATAATTCAAATTCCACCAATTCTGCGAAGTTCTCTAGGTTGACTCTGCCATGGTCACTTCTACCTATGAGCTCTTCTAGTATTTAAGCTGTGTACTACTTTATGCTTCCTTGTATTTTTCATCTTTTTATGTATTCTGTGAATGTGGATATTCTGTTTTGAGTTGAGCAAGATATTTTACACATCACTGTATATAGCATACCCTGAATAAATATCAATTGTTACGGTCATTTGCCCCATTCTAAGTTTTCCTAAAAACAACTCGGCTATCAACATAGTTTATTCTGCTCTGAAACACATGAAACCTCAGCTCAGAAATATTTTAAATTGTCAATAATTATAATTATCTGAATTTAAAGCAAAAAAAATTATAATTATTTTTCTCCAGGATTTTAAAGGCCAAAATACAAGAGAATTTAAAAAAAAATTGTTTTGGCCTCATTGAAATATAAAGTATTGAAATGTAAAGTTGAGTGTTAATATTTGACTGAATGCAAAATCCTTTAGAAGATTTATATATATATATATTTTTTATAAGTTTATTTATTTATTTTTGGCTGCGTTGGGTCTTCATTGATGCGCGCGGGCTTTTCTCTAGTTGTAGCGAGCGGGGGCTGCTCTTCGTTGCAGTGCGCGGGCTTCTCATTGCGGTGGCTTCTCTTGTTGCAGAGCACAGGCTCTAGGCGTGTGGGCTTCAGTAGTTGTGGTACGTGGGCTCAGTTGTTGTGGCTTGCAGGCTGTAGAGCGCAGGCTCAGTAGTTGTGGCGCATGGGTTTAGTTGCTCTGCGGCATGTGAGATCTTCCCAGACCAGGGCTTGAACCAATGTCCCCTGCATTGGCAGGGGGATTCTTAACCACTGCGCCTCCAGGGAAGTCCCTAGAAGATTTATATTTAAAATGCTTTAGTTAAAGGAAAATATTTTCATTTGTTCCTTATGTTAAAGAGTATGTCCTTTGCCAAAACAAAGCTTTATTTTCTTGGGAATCACTCAAAACATTTGGACCTCCTCTGGTTTGTAATCCTGTTAAAATTCATCCATGAATTAAAGCCTAATTATACACAGTTGGTGAACCCTACATAGATACAATTCCATGTACAATAATAGTTTACTCATTAAGTTTACTTATTGGAACATTATGAAATGTTGAAAATATTTTGAATTGGGATTAAGAAATAATTTTATTTGGGAATTAACTGAGTTTAATTGTCTATATATTTTTCTTTAGCCCATATGTTGTAAAGTACTATGGCAGTTACTTTAAGAACACAGACCTCTGGATTGTTATGGAGTACTGTGGAGCTGGCTCTGTCTCGGACATAATTAGATTACGAAACAAGACAGTAAGTATTTTTAAATTGTTTTGCTAATCTCATTTGTAAAGATTCATAGTTTAGAATCTGACTAGGTAGTGTTTTGTTACAAGAGAAATATTAGTGTGAGAAAAGAAAAGGTTTTGAAGTGTAAAGGGATCTAGTATGAGGTGTGAGAATCAGTCAAAGTCACAAATTTGCCATTTGTCATATGGCAAATACAGGAGTCATATGATGGTTTAATTTATTTATTAGGATAATTTTTGGTTGGTCACCAAGAAACTACCATGGCACTCCTCTTCTTCATTTGGAATCAGTGTGCATGTTCTTTATTAACATGAGTTCAGTAAGTTATGGCTAGAATTTTATTTAAAGTTCATAATATTCATGGTATTTCTTTATCTTGTTTTTTGCATTATAACCTATGATTGGTAAACAGTTGAAGTTTTATGTTTCTGAATCTTAAAAATAACTGAAAAACAATTTTTGTCTTATTTTCCCAAATATTGTCAGGGTGTTTGAAAGTAATGGAGCTAGATTATAAATTTTTTTTTTCCTGGTAAATTCAGCTTTGTGAAATTTGTTTTTTAATAATAACTTTTTATGGCTATGTTTTAACCCGCAGTAAAAGAGCTGTTTATAAAATTGTTTAGGCTAGCAATGCACCTAGTTTCCTTTCATAATTTATGAGGACAAAGTGACCTTTTTAAAATCTGTGAATGACTAAGAATAATAAATCAGAGAAATAATTTGTAATTCCATGAGACAGTATCCCAATTACTATATGTCTTTATTACATGTAGTCAGACATGTTTCAGTAAAATACATTCAGAAAAATACTTAACTACTTGAGTCAATTCGTGGTTAACCAGAATCATTTTAAAGTTTGATTGGGGAAGCACGTTGTAAGTTTATCCTACTAATTTTTTTTTTTTCTGTTAGAGAAAATAAAGTAAATAGGATTTCTTTTAAAGGAAGTGAGATAGAACCTAAAATAATCCCTGTTTTGACAAAATAGGTTAAGTGATTTGTGACATTCCAATTATATACTTTAGAATTTGTATGGTGCTTAACTAACATTTATGTAAATCAGATGACTCCTGAGTGGCAGAACAATGCTTTAATTGAAGATAATTATACTCCAGTTAGAGAAGTGTTTTAAAAACGTTCCAGGGCTGAACTCAGTGTATTTGGTATTTAAAATTACCAAGTAGGAATATGAAGTAAAACTGAGTGAAATGGAAAATCTGTTTTCTTTATTTAAATGCTAATGTTACCATTTTGAGTACAGAGGAAGAATATGATCCAAGTACTTTATTTCTTGTTGCTAATAAATACAAACCGTGAAGGTGTACTGCAGTTCTAAAAGCTAGATATGGATGGGATCATTATCCTCAGGAATCTCCTTCACCAGTTATCAAAGGAAAGATTTTATCCCATTTGCATTCTTTTTTAGAAGACAGAATCCACCTAACATGTTTGGGGATCATACATTTGGAATAGTCTAATTGTTATTCTCACAGACGGTTTCCCTTGGGCTTGGGGAGGCATGGAAGGGTCTGATTCCCAGATACAAGAAGAACCCAGAGCTGCACGAGATGGCTCAGGAGTTGTGGGTATACTATCTCTGGGTGTTGCCTTGATAACAGCTCCTGTTAAATCTCAAGAATATTCTATGCTACTTATGCTACTTTTCCTTCATTTATGTATTATTTAAAAAGAGTACCATTGTTATGAAGGTTGGCAGTATACGGGGATATGTATCATCCTCTTTTTTTTTAAAAAACACCTGGAGATTGTAAATATTTGATCATTTTATAGGAATGTTCAATGGAGTGATAATCTTGATTGTTTGAATTTCAGAGGCGTGGCTGTTACTGATTGGCTAGCTTTCAAAGATGTGACCAGTGAAACAGTTGTCCTTATCTATTAACACTCACTCCAGTAGTTAATTGTTTTCATGGTCACGAACAATCAATCTTTTTCTAAGAGTATGGGAACTTTTTTTTTTGGCTTTATATGCTCTTTTGTTTTTTGTTACATGCTTTGTTGTTTCTTTTAATTCTATATACATTTTATTTTTATTTATTTATTTTTTTAAATTCTATATACATTTTAAACAGCACAAGGCATTCTTATTATTATTTTATATTGTCAGTGTTTATATTTATACTTTTTATTGCTTTTTACTCTTTTCTGCATTTCTCAGTTGCCTGAACAGTGTTCTTTAGTGTTTCCTTATATAAGGGTATGATGGTGTTAAGAGCTCTCTCTTTTTTTTTTTTTTTGTATGAAAATGTTATCTCACTTCATTTTTGAACGATTCATTTGCTGGATAAAGAATTCTAAGTTGGCAGTTTCTTTTAGATTTTTGATTTGTTTTAAGAGGAATGACTCTTGGAAAACCACCTAAGTAACACACTTTTTGTAGAATTATTCTTGTCTTTGAAAGAAATCTCATGGATGAACTATTCTGGATTTTCAGTTCGATTGCTATCTCTTTTTTGATCAGGTGTTTCTTTGAAAATTAAAGGCACAGGGAAGGAAATCTGACTAAGATTTGTATTTTGGTGTTTTGGTATATGCTTTTGCCTCAACTGCTCCCCCACCTTTGAGTGTTTCCCCTACCCCCCAGTCTTTGCCTAGTGAATTTGTATCCATGAAGGACCAGATCAAATATCACCTCCTCTTTGAAACTTTCCCTGTTTTCCCAGGTAGTTTCTTATCTATTTGGTAATTGGTTGATTAATGAATTAGGTAAGTCTTTATTGCATATTCACTCTTACATAAAGAGTACAATAAATTCTAGCTGCCATTATTATTATAATTTTTACTGTTATTATCTTACATATTTTGACTGCTAGGTAGACTGAGCATCTTGTCATATGTGTACTGGCTCTTTTATTTCCTTTTTGTGCTTATCCTTTGCCTTTTGTTGTTGTCGGTGGTGGTGGTGTTTTTCTTACCAGTTTGCAGGTTTGCTTGACAGTTTGCTAATAGTTTTATGAGTACTTCACATTTCATTTTAAAAGTCAAGAAGCCAGTTATCTGATTGTCAGCATAGATATTAAAGAAGGAATTTCAAAATATCTCTTTCAGCGGTTTTATGCCCTGACCTATACTTTTTCTTTGGGAAACACCTAGGAAAAGATAAAGGCATAGAATTAAGTTTGGGGGTTAACTAGAACTCCCAATGATTGGAACTGAGCCTGAGTAGCAAAGGGCTGGGATTGGATTGTTGGCAGTTGAGCTGATAATGAATGGTAATTGTGGTAATTAATGGTAGTAGTACTAGGGGTAGGATGAAGGTGAAACCCTCCTGTATTCCGGTGTGTGATAAAAGTTTCTCTGAGTCTTCTGGTTGCATTTAGAGTAAAAATTACTGTTTGGTTAGTATTCATAGAATCTTTCAGTTTATAAGTATTGAAGGATCTATAAGTAAGTGTATGTGAGTTAAATTCCTGATTTCTGTGATCAAACCCACAAACACAGCTCATGTCCTGGTATCATGTATCTTCAGTAACTGACTTTTTTTTTTTTTTTTTTTTTTTACAGTATTTAAAACCATCTTTTGAGCTTGGTGAAACCTATGTGTAGATAACCTTACTGTGGTATCCTGTACTTGGACATCACATTTAATTATTAGTTAGCTTTTAGTCTTTAGGAGAAGAGTAATTGCAGTTGCTTTCCCCTACTATAAGCCACTCAAGGGCAGAAATTTTTATATATTCATCTTGGAAATATTACAAGTGCCTGGAATAGCTACTGGCATCTAGCAACCTTTGATAAATGTTTGTTGAACTGAAACAGGATCAATTCCTTGGCTGCTTATTCTGTGAATATAAACAATCTTACTCATCTATTCAGTGTTATAGTTTTGTAGATAAATTGTAATTTGCATGGCTACTACTATTTAGTATTAATGTTGTGGGTTATTGAACAGATATGATCATATACCAAAAAAAGGCCATAAAAAGTGTGCTTGAAGGTTTCCTTGTGAGGACATATTTTAAAAACCAATATATTTTATGTTAAATGCCATTTAACTTCTAAACACTTATGCATTTCAAGTATATACTGCAAAGTAAAAATAGACAACTCTGTGAAATTGAAGCTTTTTAAAGATAGATTATATTTTTGATTAGAGGCTTTCAAAATGATCTTTACATAATTCTTAAGCTGTGCCTTGACATATGGAAGAAATAGAATCCATGTCTTAGACGTTTATTGTGTATTTGGAAATGTTCTAAGAAAACGCCTAAGGTTTATCTCTCCCACTTTGGCCCATTTTTTGATTTGACCACTTATTTTAATTCAGCCTAGCACTGTGGATTTTAGTTTTGGCTCTTCCACAAACTAGTTTTATAATCTGGTGACTTCAGCTTCCTCATCTGTTAAATAATAATAACATTTGTACAGTGCTTTACATTTTACTTGGCAGTTTTATTTACATTTTGGTTGAACGGAAAGGTTCAAAACACATTTATTGATCTAGGCCTGGTGCTCTGCATTTGAGGTACAAATAACTAATAAATGTTGCTGTTGTTGCATTGTTTGCAGACTAGTTGAGGTAATACATACATAAAAAGCTAAATTTGAGTCTATAAAGAGTTAGAGGTCTTTAGGGGCAGTAAAGGAGAAGCAGTTAGCCTAACATGGAAGTTCAGTGAAAGCTTCATAGGAGAGAGAACCCTTTAGCATGATCGTGGAAGAGGAGGAGTCATCTGTCATTAGAATCAGGCTCCACAAGAGCAAGGTTTTGTCTTCTTTGTTCACTGTTCTATCTCCGCTCCTCGGTCAGTGCCTGACATGCAGGATGCTGGGTAAATATTTGTTGTATGCATGAATGAATGAATGAATGAATGACTCAGAGAAGAGAGGGCAAAGGACATCTTGGGAGAGAAAACAATGGTATGCTAAAATTATATTTCCATCTTTAAAAGTCCAGTGTCATACTCCTAGATCACCTGAAGGAAAATGTTCCCAGTATCTGGTTTAAATGGATTAACTTTTCTCACACTTAATTGCTCAAAATCATTGTCATATATTAGTTTGATGGATCTATGTTAGGATCATGATCTTAGCACCATAATTTTTAGTTTTTCCTGGAGTTTTTCCTTTTTTTTTTTTTTTCATGTTGAAAGAAGCAGCATATGCCATCTTTATCATTTCACTAATGTCTTCTAGCTTCTTACTCATTTTATCTATTTCCTGGAATTTATGTGATTCTTCTTTGAGAAGACATTCTTTGGAACTTCCTGATTTCTTGTTCTAATGTGGACTCATTGCTTTTTAGGTCTGCTGTAGAGCTGCATCCTTGGAATTTCTTTTCACTGGACTCCTGGGTTAGTGCCACCATTTTCTTGTATATTTCCTATTTCCTTGGTTTTTCACTCTTGTTTCATATTCTTCCTAAACTATCTTCTTCAAGGTGTAAGAGTTAAGAGGTCAACTATTTGAATCCTTGCATATCTGAAAATGCCTTTATTTTGTTTTCATACTTGGTTGATAGTAGCCTATGTAGAATTTTACACTGAAAGTAAGTTTCTCTCAGAGCTGTGGTAGCTTCCCTCCATTATCTTCTAGCAGCCAGTGTTGCTAATGTTATACATAGCTAATGCCTGTCAGAGTCTTAGTTATTTGTAGGTGCCCCCTGCCCCAGAACTTCTTAGACTTTTTTCTGTATTCTCATGTTTCTGATGTTGCATAAGGAACAAGACATTTCACAAGGATGTGCCTGAGTGTGAGTCCTTTTTATTAGTTATGCTCAGCACTCAGTAGTTCCTTTCAAATAAACACTTGTGTCTTTCTTCAGCTTTGGAAAAATTTCTTCGATAGTTTCCCCCTCTGTTGTATTCATTGGATGGCGAAATCTCCTGAATTTTATTCTTTTTTTCCCTCCTAGATTTTCTGTCTCCTTTTTGGGGGTGGGGTAGGGGGTAGGTTTTTTTCGACTTTATTTTCTGACTCTTCTAACTGAACTTTTTATTTCAGCAGTTATATTTTAATTTACAAGAACTCTTATGTTTTTGATTATTCCTTTTTCATGACATCTTGATGCTTGAGGCATGGATGCAAAATCTTTTCTAATCACTCTAAGAAAAATAAGTTTTGAAAAAATTATTTTCTGTTTTCTGAATTATCTTTATTTCCACTGGGGTTATTGTTTCAGTTGCTTGATCCTGGTGTTGCCCATGGCAGGCTGACCACCAGAAAGGCTGACTAGCTTTCATCAGAAGCATTGGGACGATGCTTTTTGCCTGGCAGGTATAATGTTAGGATGAACTGGCTGGGAGCTGGCTTTAGGGGGAAGTGCCCAAAGAGGTGGTTTGTTCAGTTTGTTAGCCATTCCCCTCCCCTGCCTTTTTTGGGGCCTGGGGATAAATGCCAGAATGCATGTAATCTGTATGTATAGAGTAGGGATGAGGAGCCAAGTCTTGTTCTGTTTTCTTCTTTTCAGCTTCCATGGAAAAGCTAACCTACCTTTTCCATTCCCCTTCTCGCTCCTGCCCTCCCTACACAATGATTCTAACTTGGAGCCCCTTTGGTGTTTACTTGGTAATCACTCCTTGTGTTGCACACCCCTTCTTTGCCTGCTCTTGCCTGTGACTCTTCATAGAAATACTTCCAAATTTATTATACTCTCCTGTGCTGATTCTTTTTTTTTTAATTTATTTATTTTAATTTTTATTTATTTTTGGCTGCATTGGGTCTTTGTTGCTGTGCGTGGCCTTTCTCTAGTTGCGACGTGCGGGGGCTACTCCTTGTTGCGGTGCACGGGCTTCTCATTGCGGTGGCTTCTCTTGTTGCAGAGCACGGTCTCTAGGCATGCGGGCTTCAGTAGTTGTGGCACACGGGCTCAGTAGTTGTGGCTTGCGGGCTCTAGAGCACAGGCTCAGTAGTTGTGGCGCACGGGCTTAGTTGCTCCTCAGCATGTGGGATCTTTCCGGACCAGGGCTCAAACCCGAGTCCCCTGCGTTGGCAGGCGGATTCTTAACCACTGCGCCACCAGGGAAGCCCTGATTCTTTTATTAGTTTATTTATTAAAAATTTTTTTTCTATCAGTTTAGTGGGATTTTAGAAGGAGGAAAGACAGAGAATTAAACAAATTAACTACAAATTCAGGTTGGTTTTTGAACCTGAATCAATGATATCTCCTCTTCTCCGTCCCACCTACCTCCTTATACATACTTTTATACTCTTAGGTGTTTCAATTAGTACAGCTACTTTGAGGAGTACAGTTTGGTAATCTACTGTAAAGTTGAATGTATAAGTACCCTGGGATCCATCCAATGATTCTCCTCTTCCATTTGTACCTTAAAGAAACCCTAGCACAATTGGTTAGTGAGAAATGTCCCAGAGTGTTGTCACAACAGAAAATTGGGAGCAAACTTAAATGTTGATGAGCACTAGACCCTGGACTAGAGAATTGCTTCTGTTCTTTGGGTCTCCATAGTTTTGTAGCTCTTTGGTAAAGGCAGACTCTGAGAATAGCATTCTGGTTGAAACCTCTCAGGGTACCCAGCTGTGCAGGTTGAAACGACATTAAAATACCAACTTAAAGTTTGTGTCTTAAAACACAATAAATGTCCAGTTTGTTGTATACGAGGAATTTTTATTGTCTGCTTTTCCCAGGATGAAATATTGATATATATCTGTGATTGGGTGGGAGCAGGGGAGGGGGCATTGAGGGAATACAAAATAATGGAGAGGAAGTTCCAGACTGAAGAGAGCAGTTCCTAAGTTATGTATATGTATTTTCCTGAAGGCTTGTGGTGGACTTGTTATTTTATAATGGAAATAATTGGGAAAGTCAGGTTTATTTAGGTATCACTTTAGAAGTGTGAAGGACACATTGAGACCATTCTTGGTAAATTCTTACTGATTGTTAGTTTTATAGCAGTGATTCTCAACTCCAGTGACAGACGTTTGGTAGATATTGTAATAGCTATTACTATAGTACTGGTATGTGCCAGGCACATTATATAGATTATTGCATTTAATCCTCGTGTAAGGGCTGAACAACTATGTGAGGTAAGAACAATTATTGACCCATTTTCCAGATGAGAAACTGAATCATAGAGTGGTAAAGTAGATTAGAGGGAAAGAAAGGGTTGAAATTATAGCTGACTGCTAGAATTGAACTGTAGAAGTTAAAAGCATAGAGTCTGGAGCCCAGAATGTCTTGAATTCTGGCTCTGCTACATACTAGTGGTGAGAACTTGGGCAAGTTTCTTATCTTTTCTGTGACTCGTTTTCTGGATTTGCTAAATGGGATAAGAAGACTGCCCTACTTCATTGAGTTGTTCTGAAGCTTGTACATATGTAAAGTGCTCGGAACAGCATCTGGTACAAAAGAAGTCCTATATGTATTTGCATGGTTATTGTCATCATCGTCCTATCTTCTCACTTACATAGATGGGAGTGTCTTTGCATTGTGTACATTATCAGATAATGTGTTTGGGTGGAATAATACAGAGGACTGTGGAACCAAGGACAGAATCCTAGCATTCACCATTGGTACCTCGAATTATCATTGTTAATGAGGGAGGTATGTAAGCTCCGTGAGATAGAGCTTACATTTTTAGGTGCAGTGAGAGTTTCTTTAATAGAATCGGGCAGTGGCTATTCAGAATATACTAGGATATTTTATTTTAGTGCTCTTAGAATTAATGCCTTATACATAATAGTCTTTTTGGTAAATGTTTGATTTGTTGTATTTTAAAAATATATATTCTGCCTTGATGTTAATTATGTACTACTTCAGACAGGTTTTTTTTCCCTTAGTGAAGGCATACCAGTTTCTTACTGATTTAAGATTTATTTGGAGCTTCAAAGTTTGATATTATTTCATCATTAATAATAGACATCTTTTTGATATGTGTGGATTTCTATTCCATAAAGTGCTTTTTAGGGTTTATATTTGCCTCTGTGTTATTGGACTAATTCATGTTTGACTTTCCTAATCACCTTGTTGCATGTTCCCTCTTTGTGTAATAGATACTAGTTCATATGGGCTTTATAATTCCATATATATTGAGTGCTTTTCTGTTGTCTTCTGATCTCTTTTTCTGGAATCTTTTCATGTGGGAAAGGATTTTAAAATGTCTGTCCACTGACCATTTTCACAGTAGAGTATCATTTCTCTTTCTCTTCAGATCAAGGGATTATAAGCAGCTTGTGTATATGTATATTTACATATGGTGTAAGTAGTGAAAGCTTTCATTTTGAATCACTAGTTGTCGGACTTTGTGATAGATTATTAATTTTTTTTTTTTGCCAGACATCTGCAATCCAGATTTCATGAAAGAAAACCCCTCTCTGCCCTTTTGTATATAATAATGGCTAAAATATTCTAGTTATGTTTTCTAATGTATGTACTTTGTGTTGAGCAGATTTTTGTTTTTCTAGAAGAATCCCATAAATTTTTTATTGTTTAAAACCTTGGCTATTTTATATCCTCAACCTTCCTGTTTTTGGGTGGGATGAGATAGAGTGGTGAGGGGTGGAAGGGAGTTACTGAGTTGCTCTGCTGTTTTTTCCAGTGTTTTCCTCATGTTGAATACCTAAGGGCCCCATTAAATGTATGTATTGTTTTTCCCAAGAAAGAAGGAGTAAGAGGGGGAGAAATTTTGATTGTAGAGCAGTTGGAGTCTGAAGCTTGATGGATGTTCAGATAAAGCCTTGCATGTAAGCTTAAGTATTACTTTTGAGATTTAGGTATTTCAGAAATTGCTACTTAACTCCTCAAGTTTCTCTAAATCATTGATTTTTAGCAAGGGGTTTTGGTCACCATTGTGTGTTGATTGTATCATGTATGTCATAAAAACTAATGAATGCTGAAACATTCGAGGAGTTCTGTAAAATTAGATATCTAAATGCAGTTTTAATATAATGGAGTAAACATTTATTGGCCTGGGCAGGTGGTACTAGGAAAAAGAAGGCAAAAAGAAGACTTTAAAAAAGCATTCATGTTCCTTTTAAAAGACATGTTTATTCTACTTTTCCCACCCCTTATTATTATAACCCTTTTGTTTGGGGGCAGAAAATAGAAATCAGCTTCAGAGATCTCATGCTGTTAAATTTTTGGAATAACCTCTAGCAGTTCTAGAGTTGGTCACTGGTTTGTGCTTTATACAAACCTCTTTTCCAGGAACCTCCCGGCTTTTTGGTATCTACTTGAAATTTACTACATCAGTTTCAACTCTTGGTTATAAATTACAGAAAACTCATCCTAAACTGGCTTGAGCCAAGAAGGGAATTTATTTGCTCACATAACAAAAAAATCTTTGCAGAGCTAGTTTCATGCATGGTTTGATTCAAGGTGAAAGGAATTACTTGGATTCGTCTCTTTGTCCTGATACTTCTGTATTGACTCCACTCTCAGACTCTTGCCTTATAGTGACAAGATGGCTACTCGCAGCTACCTGGATTATACCTTTCTAGTTGAAACCCAGCAGTGTTGTACCTCACTGCTTCTGAATGGGTCATGTACCTTTCTCTGTGGCCATTGGAATGTGATGGGGTAACTGGATTAGCTCTAGGACATGAGTCTAACCTGGAGCTAGGATGGAGCTGACTGCTAGAATTCATGGCCTGAGGATGGGGAAGTAGTGATTCCCTAAAGGGAAATGAGGGTATGTTAGCAGGAGAAGGGTGAATGGGTGTTAGAATGGCCCAAAATAACAGATATTTTTATGTATTTACCAAACCTAAAATCAAAACAAGATATATCAAGAATAAAACACACGCGCACGTGCGTGCACACAAAACCCTCAAAAATAACTCCCAAAATGAACGTTAAGCTCTAGAAGATGTATCTGTTGACAGTGGCAGTTAAAACTGTGGGGTCCTCAACCTTTTCTCCCTTTTGTCACAGTAAGATACAGTAAGGGCTGTATCCCAAGGAGCCTGCTCCTCTGTGTCAGCAGTAAGTGTTTGCTGTAAGAATTCCGGAAAGTCTGCTTTTCAGGATTACAGATCCATGGTTTCATTTAGACCATGGTGGCCTAACCCTGTTTTTAGTTGTGGTGTCCATGGCCCCTTCTCTTACAAGGATTTTCTCAACCTGAACAGGTACTGCTGTTCAGTGCTACTATACTAGAATCTTAGGAGAGTGAGTCGTTTTGTGTGGAAAGTAATTCTTGCTCCTTATTTGGTGTCTCCCATACGGTGAGATTGAGTTCTAAGTGTATTTCACACATGCCTCTTAAAAGTTCCAAGCCACAGCATTAACACGACCATGCACTGTAGGATTAGACCCTTAGAATTTTTCGTAACAGTCATGTGCCCCATCTTAATCTCTGATTAAATACATCATACACATCACGCTCCATTACATCTTTTCTAAATCTTTTGATTGGATTATAAACACTTTTCTTTATGATCTTTCCACATTACAAAATAGTCCCTGCAATAGACTTTCTCTTCTACCTTAACTAAGTAAATTAAACTTACAAAAGTATTTCCTTGGCTTCCCTTATTGGTAAGCTGCCCAGTCTTCACCTTAGTTGCTATATTTCTTGGCATTTCTCCCAGCTCTATTTCCCTTTCATAAGTCAGGCCCACCTTTGTGCACTTTATTTTTATATTGTACATTCCTCTCCTGGCAGACTGCCCGTCACTGCCAGATCTACGATGAGCCCTCCCTCCCTGTCATAAGCCTGACCCTTAGTGCACTGTGACAGTGGTTATTTGGAATGATGTGGTTTAGTGGAAGGACTCCTGGATGTGGAATCAGAAAACCAAACATCAGTTCCTGGGTTGTTATGTGTTAGCTCTGTGACCCTGGGTACATTGTGTAACTCCTTTAAACTTCAGATGCCTAATCCTAAAATGGACCTAATATCATATTACTTGCCTTATCTACCTCATTGTTTTCTTGTGAGGAACAAAAATGATGAGTGTCAGAGCATTTTGTAACCTATAAAGTTCTATACAAATGTAAATTGTAGTTTATTACTATTAAGGCAAAAACTTAAAAAGATGGTATTTAGTTTTTAATAGTGATTTAAGAATTTTATATTTGTTGAAATGGATATTCTCTAGTATTAGAAAAACATATTAAAAGATTGTTGTCTTATACAGTGAAATATTATTTAATCTTAGGAAGTCAAGAAATGTATGTAAGTTAATTTTCCAGAAAATGGAAATTCAGCTCCTTAGGTAGCAAATCTCTAATTTTAACAGTTTTAGATGGAGATCTTTTAAAACAGTATTGCATAATTCTTTAAACTTTTAGCCAGAATGTGTAAACTCCTCCCATTTTAATTATATAAATTAAGGGGAAAAAAAGTAATATGAGCACATTGTAAAAATTCCAAATAGTACAGAAGAGGAACTTAGCATCTCCTTACTCACCCCTTAGTTTTACTTCCTGGAGGAGATGTCAGTTAACAGTTTCTTGTGGGTTCTTTCGGCACATATTTTGTTTTAAACAAGGGATTTATACTGCATATGTGGTGTTCTATACCTTGCCTTTTTTTTTTTTTTTTTTTAAACTTCTGATGTATCTCAGAGATCTTCCCATACCAGTACATATAGGTCTGTGTGTATATAACAGAATGTAATTTTTTCAGTACTTTGGATAAAATGAGTTCCAACTCACCAATTTTTGTTGTTGTAATCAAAGCTGCAGGAAACTTTCGTAGGTATGTATTGGTATACCTGTGTTGTGATGGCCATTGGATACCTGAAAAATGGAATTACTGGGTTAGACGGCATGTTCATTTTTAATGATAATTCTTTTTTTTTTTTTTTTTTTTTGGTTGAGAGGGTGCTACCTAAGCCCTATGTTAGTTTTTAGTGCTTAGGCAATTTCAGTTTGAATTATGAAAGAAAGAATTTTGGATTTTGCTTTCAGTGCCTTCCTGCTTAACTGCATGCTTTGACATCTCTTCATCTCAAAATTAGAAATTTTGACTAAAAAATCCATTGGGATTTTAAGCAAGTTTACATACCTATTAGCTACTACTGCAGTTGCTGCTACTGCTACTACTACTACTACTGTAAATGATTTTATTATTACATTCTCCACACTAGCTTACCTACTTTTAGTCTTTGGCTGAGAGTCTACTGTCACAGTTTCCTTCTTAAAAGTTGAGGTACAGTCATACCATCTTTCCATTTAAAAATGTGTAGGCACATAAAGCAGAATTGACCCTAACCTACCTTTGCATTCTGCACTGTTTTCCTATACATGTTACAGTCAGACACAAAGAACTGGTACTGGATTTCGTTTATTTTTGTGCCCATTCCCTTTACCCATACCTAGTATTTCATTCCCTCTTTTGTCTCCTGACAAACTTTGTTCATTCTTCAAGAGTCAGCTCAAAAGTCACCTCCTCTGTGAAGACTTCCTTGGATGGGGAGAGTGGTGTGGTGAGATTGTCAAGGCTGCAAGAACTGTACCGTCCAAGGCCTTGAGGGTTAAAGTATATGGTTTGGATTTTATTTTAAGAGTACTGGTTCTGATGTATAATCACCTTAGAAACTGCTGTCCTGGAGTGCTCCTATACCTAATCTTGTTGTAGCAGGCATTTTTTAATATTGTAATTATTTGTTCTTGTTCCCTTCCTTCCCCACTAAATTACAAGCACCACGAAGGCAAGGACAGTGTAACAGGCTCTCAGTAAATTTGTTGGTGCCTCCCGTCTGTTGTTGTGTTTGGATATTAAATGAAATGATACCTGTAATGTGGCTGGTATAGTAAAAACTCAGTAAGTGTGAGTTGTTGATATTATCATTATCATCACTGGACAGATAAATCCTTACTTGGGGAATAAAGGGTGATTTCTTGAAAGAGGTGAGATTTGATCCAGGCCTTAAAAGACCCTGTAAGGATTACACTGGTGAGTTTTGCTCAAATGGTTTTCAAAACTTTATGAAAAGTCATTGTGCAAGTTAAAACTTACAATTTGGTAATAAAGTTTCTATAGTTATCTTTCTGTCTATGGCACTTGAAAAGGGGAACTATGTCTCATTTTTTGGTTTGTTTTCTTAATAGATAGTACTAAATATAGAATTAATGTATTATTTTATATGCATAAATAATTATGTCAAACAGGCAGGATTTAGCTAAGATTGTCAAAGATTCATGTTTAGAAAGTTAAAATTCTTAATTTTGTATGAACTTACAAAGCCTCCCTTGAATTTGTTTTTACTAAAGTAAAAACATGAAGGCAGTCCGTGTATTTTAAATCAGCTTGTGCATGTGCTCTTGAGACTCCTTGGTGGGTGCATTTTTATCAAAACCATACACACAGTGACATATTAAATGTATCATATTATTGTACTAATCATATGACTCTAGAAACAAAAGTAACCAGAGGACTAAAGCCTATCAAAACCATCTTTTTGTTTTTGTACAATGGGATTCTTTTTAAATTTGCCAATGAATTCATACCAGTATTGAAACCAGATGTAGACTTCCGTCTTTTAATGTATTAGCTCAGCTATAAAGTCTTATTTCCATCTCTGATTACTGAATATTTCATTCATGGTGTAGTATCTCTCTCCCGTCCTCCTTTTTTTTTTTTTTTTTAAACTAGACTGTAAAATATGATTCAAATGATTTTAAAATGACATTGCTCCATTTGTATAGTGACAGAAATAAAATCAAATCTGTATTGTATTGATGATAACCTAATTAAATCCACAAATGAAGTACTCTGTTGATAAAGTTTTTCATTGGAAAGGATTCTTGACAGATACTACTAAAAGAAGTGTTAGCTGTGGTTTGAGAATGGATCTCAGCATTTTCTATCTTAGAACTAAAATCTTATGTTACCTCTTTCTGTATAAAGCAGATCCTCTCTTTTGTGTTTTTCTTTTCTTTTCTGTGTATTTTCAATATAAAACTCACGATTTTGAAATCTTTCTGATAAAAAGTCATAATTATAGAAATAAAAAAGATACTACTTAAAATTTTTATAGTAATGGGAAGAAGTACTTCTCTCTGTTGCCAAAAAGAAATCTATTTGGTAACTGGTTGTGTTTGTATGCAAATGAAATTTGTTAAAAGCATTTAAAGATTGTTTGAAAACAAAACTCTGTTTAGGAAAATGACTGTCAACTAACTCCCTTCCCCCTCCACCCCAAATAGTCCGTATGTGTCCAAAGGATATGAAATAAGCATCTAGATCAAGGCCTACATCTAGGAAGGCCTGCTCTCTTTCCTTTCCTAGTCTCCATTAGTGACACAAAATACATGTAGAGTGGTTTAACTGTTGATATAGATATTGTTCTTTTCCAAAGTTCATTTGCTACCATTGATATTTAAAAGAGACCAAGTAAGCATTTTTTGCTCCAAATTTGCTAAGATTTACCTGCATTTTGACACTTACAAGGCTGAAATTTGGCCCATCACTTTTTTTTTTCTTTCTCCAAACTCCATTTCTTATAGAAGCCAATTTAATAAGATTCAGTGCACTTTCTTTTTAAATTTATGTACAGAAAACTTCACATTTTGGGGTGTACAGTTCTAAGGTTTTTGACAAGTGTATAAAGTCTTGTGAGTACCACTGAAATCAAGATATAGAACAGACAGCCCCACACCCCCCAACACCCAGTCCTGCTGTGTGTTTATAGTCACCCCTCTCTCCACACTTAATCTCTGGCCACCACTGATCTGCTTTTTGTTCCTATAGTCTTTTTTTTTAAAACATCTTTATTGGAGTATAATTGCTTTACAAAGGTGTGTTAGTTTCTGCTTTGTAACAAAGTGAATCAGTTATACATATACATATGTCCCCATATCTCTTCCCTTGTGTCTCCCTCTCTCCCACCCTCCCTATCCCACCCCTCTAGGTGGTCACAAAGCACCGAGCTCATCTCCCTGTGCTATGCGGCTGCTCCCCACTAGCTACCTGTTTTACGTTTGGTAGTGTGTATATGTCCATGCCACTCTCTCACTTTGTCCCAGCTTACCCTTCCCCCTCCCCGTATCCTCAAGTCCATTCTCTAGTAGGTCTGTGTCTTTATTCCCGTCTTGCCCCATGTTCTTCATGACCATTTTGTTTTTTTTTAGATTCCATATATATGTGTTAGCATACGGTATTTGTTTTCCTCTTTCTGACTTACTTCACTCTGTATGACAGACTCTAGGTGCATCCACCTCACTACAGATAACTCAGTTTCGTTTCTTTTTTTGGCTGAGTAATATTCCATTGTATATATGTGCCACATCTTTATCCATTCATCTGTTGATGGACACCTAGGTTGGTTCCATGTGGCTATTGTAAATAGTGCTTCAATGAACATTGTGGTACATGACTCTTTTTGAGTTATGGTTTTCTCAGGGTATATGCCCAGTAGTGGGATTGCTGGGTCGTATGGTAGTTCTATTTTTAGTTTTTTAAGGAACCTCCATACTGTTCTCCATAGTGGCTGTGTCAATTTACATTCCCACCAACAGTGCAAGAGGGTTCCCTTTTCTCCACACCCTCTCCAGCATTTATTGTTTGTAGATATTTTGATGATGGCCATTCTGACTGGTGTGAGGTGATGCCTCATTGTAGTTTTGATTTGCATTTCTCTAATGATTAGTGATGGTGAGCATGCATTCATGTGTTTGTTTGGCCCATCACTTTTTACCATTTTTCTCATCTTAGTGGAAGGAAGGAAAATGGGCCTCACTTGATATCTGAGTGCCACTTCATAACTGTCATATCTCTATTCTTCAGTTAATTATTTTAGTTACTCTACTGATGGTCTTTCCTTTCTCTGGACAGGGAACTACTTTTCTTATTCAAAGCCTCGTTTTAATGCCAGTTCCTCTTTCCTTCCCTAATTAATCGCTCTCCATTGTGGTTCCATTTCACTTTGAAAGTGCTTTTTATAGTAGTTTATAAGTCTGTCTTTCATGCTAGGTTGGAACTCCATGAGGTTAGGTTAGAGACGTGTTAAATTCAACATAGAGCAGGTGCTTAATAAATGTTTTTTCAGAGAATGAATGTTTTCTAGGGCTTTTTGGAAAATACACTTTCTTAGATCACTGTTACACATGGCTTATACTCTTATACATGCCACACATGTTATTCTCAGCAACATTGTGACCTGTATGGGATAATTTTATAATTGATACTTCATTATTTTAATTTGCTTTTCTTTGATAATTAGTGCAGTTTAATATTTTTCTTGTATGTTAACTAGCCCTATTGTAAGTTTTGTGAATTGCATATTCATTTCCTTGCCTATTTATTTATTGACCATTTATTGTTTTTCTAGAGGATTTGTGAGCTCTTTATGTTCTAAATAATTCTGTATACTAAGTATCTTACTGTATTTGCTGTGAATATTTTTCTGTTTTCTAAGCTTATAGTTTTTATGCAGACAAAGCTAATAAATTCTCATAATTCTTTGGTTTTTTTGATTAGAAACTCTTCTTGCCTACTGATTTGATACTTACTTTGATTTTTGTTTACTTTTATTTAACTGTTTTTAAAATGTTTAAATAATTCATCTATGTGTTCTTTTTGGCGGGATTAAGCGTCTGTTTTCAATAAAATACTCAGAAAGCTACCTCTGATGTCTTCAGTTAAGGTTACTTTTCAAGCTAGGTGAGTCTGCTTACTTGCTGAGTTCATTTACAGGTATACTTGTTTTGTTTGGCTGGCGCACCATTTAAAATAATTCAGATTTGAATGCTAAGGTGAGGTAGGCCTTCTGTCTGATACACAGGGCTGCTATTCAGTTTTACTGTTTGTTTCTGGCTGGTATCTATTCTTACTGTTGTTAACCAATGTAGCTGTTCTGACTGTTTGGCTTTATGGCTCGTGACTGTTCTGATTAGACATTGCTTTTACTCTTTGTCAAATACGTATTTTGAATATCACCTTTGGAACAAGCCTTGCAACTCCCTATTTTCTTATATTGAGACTAATTCATATATTCATGTTTGTGACATCTGGCAGTGATGTGATAGTCTATAGAGTATAGACTGTCCCACTCGTATAGAGTCAGAAGACACGTGGGCTTGCCCCTTAAATAGTTGTGTTTGACAGAGCACTCAATTTCTCTGAATTTGTTTCCTCATCTATAGAAAGGGACGATAAAGTGTTTCTGTTTATTTAATTGTGTGAAATGCACATAAAATACTCTATAACTGTAAAGTAATATAAAAATTTAAGTCAACATTATATTTCTGTGTTCTAGAAAATATTTGTTTACTTGTTTATTATTGTTTAAAATGATTATATTGAGGGATAGAAACCGTTCATTTTGTAATTGAAGTTAAAAGGCTTAAAGTGCAGATACCACATTTGAGCCTTAATATTCAAGTGGATTGTTAAAATAATACTGTACACAAATAATTTTAAATTGAGACTTATCCATGTACTGGTATGAATGATTGGATATTGCATCATTTTTTTTTGATTAGGGGAAGATATGAAATGACCCCCTGAAGTAGGGGGAGAAAAGCATAATGGGAGAGGGGCTTTAGAAACTTTACACGTTTGCTTCAGATCAGTCCTCTCCACCTTTAATAATTCAGGGCTAAATACAGGCTGTGGCCTCAGGTATTCTTGTAAGCTTTGTACAAACTAGGACAGTCAGTTTCTTCACCACTGTAAACCCAGCACCTTTAACAGGACTTACACGAGAGAGCCAGTGAAGTAGATACTTGTTGAAAGAATAAAAATGGATGTCCAAATTAGTGTGAATTTATTATTTATTATAGTCTTTTGTTAAGAAAAGACTATGAAGATCTTTTGTTAATATGTTATAAAATCAGAGTTGGAATGAACTTTTGAAGTCTTCTAGCAAAGCCAGGCAGTGCATGAATCAGTGTAATATACTGATATAGTCTTCCTTTATAGTCTTCCTAATATAGTCTTCCTTTAGTCTTGCTGTGGATTTGTCCAGTGGCAAATGCTTTACAGCATTCAATGCTTTACAGCACTGAAATCAGGTAGATCCTGAGACCTTGAAGTATAGTAGGTCAATTTAATTCTGAACTTTCTCTAATGCAGCTCTGAAATATAGGGTACAGGAGCAGAGACAACAAATCAAGGAGTTAATGAAGGCTTAGTGACTTGTTGGTTGGAAATAGTGGAATGCCAAGAGGATAAAAATTGAGGTCTAGGTAACTGAAAAGGTCAGCATTGAAGTAACTAAACACGACACAGTTTTTTGGACTGGTACTGCTTTTGTAACACCCCGAGCTCTTTAATCTTTATCCAGGAATGTGGAATAGGGAGAGGGGAGAGAACCCAGGCCCATATGACAGCACCACCACCTTGCATACCTCTGCAGTGGTGTGGTGTGGTGTGATGGCCCTCAGCAGCACTCCTGCATCCACTCCCCCACCGTGGCTGCAAACCACTAATTAAAAAAACTGGGAACATCAGATGTGAATATCTCTTTTCTTTTAGTAACTGCAAGTCTGTACCCATTCATTAATTATTTATTGAGTGCTAACTGTATGCCAGGCATGTTTCCAAGCATTGTGGATACATTGGTGAACCAAAGATCTCTGCTCTTGTGGACCCTTTTCTTAGTGCACTACTGTTCAGTACAAACATAACATGAGCCACATATGTATTTCTAAACTTTCTAGCATCCACATTTAAAAAAAAGTAATAGGTGAAGTTAATTTTAATAATGTATTAAATATATTAATATATAATATTAATGTTATAACATCTAATAATATTTTATTAATATCAATAGCTTATATTAAACATTAACAGATTTAAAATAAAATAATTAATATAATTAATATATACATATCATGTAAAAGTGTAAGCAGTATGTAAGTTATTAATGAGATACTTTACATTCTCTTTTGGTACTAGGCCTTGAACTTTGGTGTATATTTTACATTTATAGCATATCTCAGTTTGGGTTAGCTACGTTTCAAATGCTGGGGAGCTACTGTATTGGATAGTGCAGCTTCAGAACATACCGCTTGCTCTCTGTGGACCATGAAGTCAGACCATCTGGTCTGAGGTAGAGAATCAGTTCCTGGAAGTATTAGAATTTTCAAATAATTCAGACTCCTTACCCATGACCTGCGAAGCTTTGCATGATCTGTACAATACTTTATGAGAATATATATTGGTGTTGTATTCAAAGGTAAACCACCTGGCAATTTGCTTAGAAATTTTAACATGATAAGGGTTTTTTTTTTTTAATTGAGGTGAAATTCATATAACATAAGATTTACCATTTTAAAGTGAAAAATTCCTTGGCATTAGTGCATTCACAATGTTGTGTAATTACTACCTCTGTCTAGTTCCAAAATATTTTCATCAACCCCTATCATTAAGCAGTTTCTCCCCATTCCCCCTCTTCCCCTAGCTCCTGGCAAGTACCAGTTTGCTTTCTTTCTCTATGGATTTACCTATTCTGAATATTTCATATAAATGGAATCATACAATATGTGCCCTTTTATGCCCAGCTTAATGTTTTTGAGGTCCATCCATATGTCCATACTTTATTCCTTTTCATGACTGAATAATATTCCATTCCATTGTATGTGTATACCATAATTTGTTTATCCATTCATCTGTTGATAGATATTTGGGTTGTTTCAACATTTTGGCCATTGTGCATAGTACTATGAACATTCATGTACATGTTTGTTTGAGTACCAGTTTTCAGTTCTTTTGAGTATTTACCTAGGAGTGGGATTGCTGGGTCATATGGTAATTCTGTGGTTAACTTTCTTAAAAAAACTTTCCAAGGAACTTAAATATTGTTTTCCACAATGGTTGCACCAGAAATACATGAGAATTTCAATTTTTTCACATTCTTGCCAGCACTTGTTACTTTCTTTTTTTTATTTTATTTTATTATAGCCATCCTAGTGGGTGTAAAGTGGTACCTCATTGTGGCTTTGATTTGCATTCCCTAATGACTAATGATGATGATGTTGAACATCTGTCTTTTCATGTGTGACCATTTGTATATCTTCTTTGGAGAAATGTCTATTCAAGTCTTTTGCCATTGGGATTGTTTGTCTTTACTTGGTTAAGTTAGAAGAGTTCTTTATATATTCTGGATTCCAGACTCTTATCAGATATATGCTTTGCAAATACTTTCTCCCATTCTGTGGGTTGTCTTTTCACTTTCTTCATAATGGCCTTTAATGCACAAAAGTTTTTAATTTTGATAAAGTTCAGTTTTATCTGTATTTTTCTCTTGTTGCTTGTGCTTTTGATGCTGTATCTAATGATACATTGATACATTGCCCAACCCAAGGTCGTGGAGTTTTACCTTTATGTTTTCTTCTAAGACTTTTGTGGTTTTAACTCATATTTAGGTTGTTGATCCATTTTGAGTAAATTTTTGTATATGCTGTGAGGTAGGAGTCCAACTTCAGTTTTTTTTACATGTGAATATCCAGATGTTCACCCAAGTTATTTCTTGGCATGAACCACTGCGGGATTGGTGGCCGTGGAAGCAAGCTTCTTCCAGTAGTTATTTTCACATTTTACATAGTCTTTATATTTTTATATTTTCAATTTTTACTGTATCTTCCTATTATCCCACTGTGTGTGAGGCATTTGAATTCTTTCTGATTTTCTTTTTTTTTTTTCCTTTCTCTCTCTCATATAGAGCAATGTCCTCTATCTCTGTATAAATTGAGATTCTTTCCCTTCTCTCAATTTATTTCTTTGGATTATGCTTATAGTGGTTATGCTTATAGTGTGAAGTAGGTTTTATTATCCTGAGCTATTGATATTACTTGGATGTATTTAAAAACTAAGAGGATGTTTTTGATAAAAATAGGGACTTTCACAGGTTACACTTGAATAAGGTTTGTCAAGAGAGGCATGGTGGTTAAAAACATAGATTATGATCAGAGAGGACTCACATCTTGGTTCCATCTTACTTGTGTGTGACCAGAAGGAAGTTACTGAACCTCTGTAATAACTTCATTTGTCAAATAGTGATAATAATAGTATTTACCTTATAGAGTTGTTATAAGGATAAATGAGATAATGCATGCAAAACTCTTAGCACAATGCCTGGTACAGATAGCACTGCCTCTACTGCTACCACTACTAAGAATCTTTTTTCCCTCCTCTCTCCTCCTTGGCCTTCTTTTCTCCTCCCTCCTCCCTTTTCTTTCCCCTGACAGCCTTTGTTTGTGTTCCCATTTTCCTAGTCTTTCTCTGACATTTCCATTTTTGAGTTCTCATTATTAGGGTCAGAAATCTGGGACCTGGGTGGATTAGGAATGACCTGGCTGGAAGGAGGAGGAGTGGTATTGGTGTGAACACTTCATGCAGGAGACTCTTGGCAATCCACCCTTTCTCATTTCCTCTCTTTTATGTTAATACTGTTGGTTTCCATTTTCATCAATAATTGAAGGTACCACAGGGAAGGGTGTCTGAATTTACTTTTTCAGGACAGATAGCTGCGATATTGCCATCTCAGTGTTAGATGATATAGGGAATAGTGATTTCTTAGGGTCATGATGTTTCTTGAGATATGTTACATGTTAGGAATGACATTGATAATTTTAAAGAAAGGAGAAATTGAATGATGACATTTTCTTTCATCAGAAGTTCTCAGTACTTTACCTTTTAGCCTTTTCCTAGAGGCTAATGATCTTTAGAAAGAAGTGCTTATTAACAGTGCTCTCTTGTAAGAATTTATCTAACATGGCATTTCAGTTGAGTTTTTAAAATATTTCTTTCCAGTTAACAGAAGATGAAATTGCAACTATTCTTAAATCTACTTTGAAAGGACTAGAATATTTACACTTTATGAGAAAAATACACAGAGATATAAAAGCTGGAAATATTCTCCTCAATACAGAAGGACATGCAAAATTGGCAGATTTTGGAGTTGCTGGTCAGTTAACAGTAAGTGTAATACTTTTGGAAACACTTTTGGTTTATGTGTCCAGGTTTGAGTATGACTAAACTTTGATAATATCTTTTGAGTGTTATGGAAAGAAATGCATAACTTCATTATTATCAGGGAGAAGGAGCCATTATTTACATATTATTTATTACTTTTATTTACAATTTAAGAGACATTGAATGAATATGAAAATATATATTGTCATCAAAATGCTTAAATATTCAGAAAGGAAAGCTACATTTGTTCATTTCTGTAGCTTTTATTGTTATAGTACTATCTTTAATGACTGTCTTTATTGAAGGTAGTGGAGATAAGTTACTTGTGGACTCTTGGTTATTTCAGAATTCAAAGTTTCTAAGTATGTCATGTCACAACTAGTTGAAATTTTAGGAAAATAGTCAGTTTCAGATATAACCTGTAGTATTTGAGGGTTTCACATATGTAGTTTAAAGAGTATGTTGGCAAATACATTTCCTTAGTGTTTTTGTGGTAATATTTACATCTGTGTAATGCTTTTGCAGGATACAATGGCAAAACGCAATACTGTGATAGGAACTCCGTTTTGGATGGCTCCTGAGGTAATTCAAGAAATAGGCTATAACTGTGTGGCTGACATCTGGTCCCTTGGCATTACTTCTATAGAGATGGCGGAAGGAAAACCTCCTTATGCTGATATACATCCAATGAGGGTAAGAATATGTCAGTGTTAAAAGTGTTGCCGTTTTGTAATGTCAGTGTAAATAAATATAGAGTAAAAAAGTTCATTTGAATTTGGGTTCTGTGCAAAAAATAGTAAAATTATCTGTCAGGGATTAGTGACTGTTTGTTAACTTCTTTCCCGCCTCGTATCCTTAATTGGGAGAAAAGAAGTGAAGTCTGTATTTCTCTCTACGGTCACTGTTTTTCTCCCCCAAAAGTATACCTGTTAAATTTCCCCATAATTTTAATAGAAGAAAGGGTTGGTAAACTCCACTACATTATTCAGTTCATCGTATTCTGAATGTAGTAGTGGGAGGCTTGGAAGAAATTGCTTCTTTTCTACCCTCCCCTGCATATTGTACCTTTTTGTGTTTCTGTTTCTTGGTTTTTCCTTCTCTGGTCTGGCTAATGTTAAAAAAAAAAATCCTGATTTCTAATATTGCTATGTGTAAGTGAATTAGGCGTATCTTTTTAGTGCTTAGTGAGAAAATGGAATTCCTTTTTTGAACATTATTATACACTTCTATGAACTCCTTTTCTAGGATAAATTTTAGAGTTTTAAATGCATACCTTGCATATTCAAGTCTAATTGCCAATGCTTTATGGTTTGTGATGATAATAGTTTTAAAATTTATTACTATGTGAATCTCAATTCATTATAGATAAGTACATTTATCTTTGTAAACTTATTGCCCTCTAGTGGCTGTATTCAATTCAAGAAGAAAGGATATAGGAATGAAGGGAGAAAAGAGTTGGGGGAAGGAGAGAGAGTATGTGTGTGTGAAGAAGAGAAGAGAAGATGGTTTCAGGGTGATTGGAGAAATGTGTGAAGTAAACGGATGGGAGGAAAAAGAATGCAACATTTTAGAATATTTGAAGAAGAATAAATTAGAATTATATCTGATATTACAATGCTATTGTGGATTGAATTTCAAGTGTAGGTAATAGTGTACTATTCTGAAATATTTAAAAATCTTCCTGCCACTTAAAGAAAGATAATTCTTTGAGGAATATAATTGTATATAGTAGAGTATGTATCATCTTCCTTGTACGTGTAAATTCCTCTTGCGAAAGTGAAACAAAAATAGCATGAATTGTTTGTTTGAAAATACTAAAATGAAATATAACAAGGTCAGCATAAAATCAACAACACAAATTCTCATTTCTTTTCTAATTATTAAATATCTTTTGTACTTTTAGTTAGAATGTTTTTAGGGTGATCCTCAAACTAGATGTATTTGAGTTTGAGTTAGTGAGGTTAGCTAAACTATCCAAGACAGCCTAGCTAAGTGCCAGAGCTGGGATTTAACCCAGGACTTAGATTATTACTGTTCTGCTTCCTCCAGTATAAATCTCATTTCTTCCAACCAAATAGTTCCACATATTAAGTTTGACCATGAGGTAGTCTCTCTAGCAGGTAGTGAAGGATTTAAAAAGTAAAACACACTCAGTAGCTTCCCTCATCGCAAATTACATGACACTACTCTTTTACAACCAAGTATACTCCTAATCCAACATGATTTCTTTAAAAAAAAAAAAAAAAAAGACATACAAAAAAATATATATCCATGTCTAAGAATTGAAAACTGAGTCAACCATTTTTTTAATTAAAAAAAATAAAAAAGAATCCAGGACCTCCTTCCTGCCCAATTAATAGTAAAATCAACTTGAGAAATTCTGGAAGACTTGGCTTGGTTAGGGGTGCCAGTTAAGTAATACCCATACACGGCATACTTACACATCTTCCATCTCCCAGTTCCTACTGTACGTGACTGGGTAGACACCTGGCCCATCTTAGTGTGTGCGCATGCCACTGCCTATTGGAAGATCACTCACAAGCATTTAACATGGGGGGCAGAGGACAGGTATCTTCATTTTGTCTGGGAGTGGACAAAGGGGTATGGGAGTGTTAATTCACAGAATTAAAATGTCTTGATGGGAATGTCTTGGATGACGACTTCTCTTGTAAAGCTTGATATAGCAGGGTGCAGCCTTTCTCTGTGGTCTGATGTCTCGGTGTCCCTGTTGGGGTGCTGTGCCAGATCCTAGAGACACTGGCCAGGAGCATGCACCAGCCATACTCCTGCCCTGACCCGATGGGGGGCTTCAGCACTTCGCCCTCAGACATCGTATGGCCAGAAATCGCGACTTAGGGGTGAAGCCCACGATCCCCTTTTTCTCCCGCTTTACATAGTTAAATTTTGGCTTGAATGACATGTTCTGTGCTCATGAAGTCTACTTTCTTACTTTTCATTTTATCTTTTTACCCCCTATGGTAATTTCCTAGGGCTGTCATAACAAATTACCGCACATTTGGTGGCTTAAAACAATAGAAATTTATTCTCTTACAATTCTGGAGGCCAGAAATTTGAAATGAAGGTGTTGACAAGGCAGCACTCCTTCCAGAGGCTCTAAAGGAGACTCCATTTTTTGCCTCTTCCAGCTTTTGGTGGCTGGCTGCCAGAAATCCTTGGCATTCCTTGGATTGTAGCTGCATCACTTCAGTGTCTGCCTGCATCTTCACATTAACCTTCTCCTCTGTGTGTCTGTGTATTTTCCTCTCCTGTCTGTCTCAAATTTCCCTCTGCCTTTCTCTCAAAAGGACACTCGTCATTGGATTTAGGGCCCACTCCAATAATCCAGGATGATCTCTTCCTGCAAAGATTTTTTTTTTTATTTCAAATGAGGTCCCATTCAAAGGTTCTGGGGATTAGGATGTAGACATATCTTTTGGGGGCCGCTTTTCAACCCACTATATCCTCTATAATCTGTTCTCTTTTTTCAAATTGTATATCGTTTAAGATCAGTAATGACTAATTTCAGGACGTATCTCCTTGTCTTTCTTTTCCCAATTTTTTTTTTTATTGTGGTAAAATACACATAACATAAAATATACCATTTTAACCATTTTTAAGTATACAATTCAGTGGCATTAAGTACATTCACATCACACTGTCTACTACAGAAATTTTTATCATCCCAAACTAAAACTCTGTCCACATTAAACAATAACTCTTCATTATCCCCTCCCCCCAGCACCTCATAACCACAGTTCTACTTTCTGTCTCTATGAATTTGACTATTCTAAGCATCTCAGATAAGTAGAATCATACAATATTTGTTCTTTTGTGTCTGGCTTCTTTCACTTAGTATAATGTTTTCAAGGTTCATTCATTGTTGTAGCATATATCAGAATTCATTCCTTTTTTAAGGTTGAATAATATTCCATTGTATGTATGTACCACATTTTGTTTAACCGTTCATTTGTATGTGAACACTTGGGTTGCTTCCACCTTTTGATTGTTGTGACTAATGCTACTATGAGCATGGATGGACATTTATCTCTGTGAGAGTCTGCTTCCAATTCTGTGGGTATATACCTAGAGCTGGGATTGCTGGATCATGTGGTAATTTTATGTTTAAGTTTTTGAGGAACCTGCATACTATTTTTTGTAGCATTGTGCTATTTTACATTCCCACCAGCAATGCACAGGGATTCCAGTTTCTCCACATTCTTGCCAATACTCATTTTCTATCTTTTGATAATAGCCATCCTAATGGAAGTGAAGTGTTATCTCATGGTTTTGATTTCCATTTCTCTAATAACTAGTGATGTTGAGCATCTTTTCATGTACTTATTGTCCATTTGTATATCTTTCTTGGAGAAATGTCTATTCAGGTTATTTGCCGATTTTTAAGTTGGGTTGTTTTTGTTGTTATTGAGTTTCTGGTCTCATTTTAATTGACTTTTCTCTAGTTTTGGTCTGCCTTTCAGCCAACATTTGCTGGCTGAAGTCTCCTAGCCCTTTGACTTTTTACTGCCTCTGCTTATTGTTCTTCCAGCCATCCCCTGTCAGTTTTTGTACCCCAGTTCTAATACTCAGTCTAAGTGCCTTTATAATTCTTCCTTTGTAATCAACCCATTGGGAAGTCTTTGAGTTAAAATGGATTTCCAACTTGCTAGTCTACAAGTAGAGGATTGCTTATTTGTATTTAATTATTAAATTACTTTGCTTCGTGCAATAGATGTGTGCTGGAGAATTTGTGTAAATATTTAATAGTTGTAAATTGGCATTTAAATTTTTTGGGGTATTATTTTTTTAAAATAATTTTTAATGATTCCTTCAGTGATGAGCATAACACTCTTGAAACTTACCTGCCATGTAATTGTGTATATTTTTATGATGGGACATATCCATTTTAGCAGTAATACAAAATTTAATCATTAATATTAAAATATTTTTGATTTAGTATTAACGTTAAAATAGGAGAAATGCATATTCTAATGTGGAGGCAAGAAGTCAACCTTTGGACCAGTTGGAGAATATATCTGCTGTCCTACATTGGTTATTTTGTGTTAGAGAAACTCAGTGTCACCTAAATGTGGATATTTGATTTTTAAAGACAAGTACCCTCGCATTTTCTTCTTACGTTCTTTTACTTCTGTTCCCCTTTTCTTTATTTCCTTCTACAAATATTTAGGCACATTTATCATGTCCCAGTCAGACTTTGAGGATGTAGTGGTAAGCAGAGCAAGTATGTTTCCTGTTCTCTTGGAACTTCCATTCCAGTGATAACTAGCATTCTAATGATAGACTTATTTAGCTTTCCGTGTGTGTGTGTAGAGGGTGTGCATATATATTCAGTTGTTTAAAATGTAAGACCGTATACTGTAACAACTTTTATTCAATTATAGGTATGTATGTATATTACAAATTATAAAGGATCATATGCCTATATGATTTTTATTATTTTGGCATTACATACATTACTTGTTTTTCTCCTTTGAACTTATCCTCATCTTCACTTTTTCCCCTCTCCCCACTGCTGCCTTTACTTCCTTTGACTGTTCCCTGTTGCCTAACATTGTGTGTACATGAATGCTCACACAGTCCCTTTCATACTTTTCTTTCTTTTCATACTGCCTCTCTTCCTCCCTATCTGTTCCCTACATTTTTCTGCCTGATTATTTTAAGTGATACCTTGATTCTACTAACTATACTTTCAGATCAGAAATAGCCAAGGATCCACAGGAGTGGGCAAATTGGATCATTGGAGAATTTCAGTATTACTTCCAGGACATGTGGTTTTTCACTCTATTTGAAAGTTAGAGTTGTTCTGCCCTGTGGTCCTAATACATATGGGAGTACAAGGCATTCCAGCCCCAAAATTGAGGATTAAGGTTTATTACAGTGACAGTTTCAACATATTTCTGTCTAGTCGGAGTTATTATTCTTAAAGAGATGAATAAGCAAGGAAAACAGAATAAACAGATCTCAGCTTCTCTTGGTTGAGTCTGCTGAGGTCACCCCGTGGGTTTCAGAGGGAAGGCAAATTCCCACTGTTAATTTATAATCAAATCTTGCTGTTGGTGTTGCCAAGTCCTCTGTAAACATGATTAGTTTGGTAACTACTGAGGAAGCAATCATCATTTTCTCACTGACATACTACTTATGTGAATATGAATTGTAGTGTTGGAGACATATTTCCGTTAAGTGTTGCTTAGATAAAGAAGTATGCTAGGAGGATTGAGCTACTTTGTACGCAGAGGTGGAATTGGGGCCCGGCATCCCCTCCTCGCCTGGGCTGGGCCCTGCCCCATCCTGTTTCTCCTGGTTGAGGTGGGCTCGGCCAAGAGCGTCCCCGTCATTCCAGCGCAGCCCGCTGCACAACAAGCTTCTGGCTCGAGTTTCAGACCCGCGTTCACCCAGTGCTGGTGTCCTGTGCACTCCCATCCAGGTAGCAAGCTCTCCACAGCCAAACCTGCCAGCAGGGGAGCAGCTGGAGGGTCCTAAGCAGGCCCAGGACTCAGATCCCCGTTCTCCTACCCTTGGCATTGCACGGACACCTATGAAGACCAGCGGAAAGCCCCCAAGCCCACTGGTGAAACAGCTGAGTGACGTATTTGAGACTGAAGACCCCAGATTAAGTCTTCCCCCAGAACCTATTCTGCCCCTAGAGACACCTTCATCCTCTCAACTGGACTTGCCTCTGGGCACCCAGTTTTCCCTTGAGGATCCGACTGAGACTCCCTTCCAAGCAGGTGTTTTCCAAGGAGGAAACAGGACATCCCTCAGAGACCCCTATAGCCAGCCAGGGCTTGGACAAGCCCTTGAGAGACCCCGACACTCCTTGATCTTCAGGTTCTAAGCACAGCAGACAGAAACCAAACAGCAAGTTGCTAGGGAGATATTCTCTCACCATCCTGCAGGGTGACAACTCCCCGGGACTCTGACACCACGACAGGGTAAGCGGCCTTCTCCCCTGAGTGAAAATGTTAGGGAACTAAAGGAAGGGGCCATTCTGGGAACTGGACGACTTCTGAAAACTGGAGGATGAGCATGGGAGCAAGGCCAGGGCCATGGCAAGGAAAATTGGCACTTCCCTTTGGTAGAGAACTAGGCTGTGCATGGGCCCAGCACCGGACTCACCACCAGGGGCCCAGTGATGTTCTGTGTCCTCTCACCCCTTCTTTCCCTGGGAGACTGGAAAGGCTCATTTTCTTCAACTCCCCCTATACTACCAACTCTGGGACTGAGAGCTTCCTTAGCTTTCTTTGTGTCTTATGTGTTTCTGTATATTGTAGGAAGTGACTTAAAAAAAAAAAAAGAATTACGCTAGACTCCATCTATTTAAGATTTTAATGTGGGATACTGACAAAGGCAGTATTTCTCTGTATATGTGTGGGAGCATTCACAGGAGACAACTTAAATTGGTTTATTAATGATTGAAAGATGATTTACGTTTCATACTTTAAAATTAATGAATTAATTTTATTATTACACTGTATTTTTTTTATATACAGCAGGTTCTTATTAGTCATCCATTTTATACACATCAGTGAATACATGTCAATCCCAATCGCCCAATTCATCACACCACCACCACACCCCCCTGCCGCTTTCCCCCCTTGGTGTCCGTACATTTGTTCTCTACATCTGTGTCTCAATTTCTGCCCTGCAAACCGGTTCATCTGTACCATTTTTCTAGGTTCCACATATGTGCGTTAATATACGATATTTGTTTTTCTCTTTCTGACTTACTTCACTCTGTATGACAGTCTATAGATTCATCCGCGTCTCTACAAATGACCCAATTTCGTTCCTTTTTATGGCTGAGTAATATTCCATTGTATATATGTACCACATCTTCTTTATCCATTCATCTATCGATGGGTATTTAGGTTGCTTCCATGACCTGGCTATTGTAAATAGTGCTGCAGTGAACATTGGGGTGCATGTGTCTTTTTGAATTATGGTTTTCTCTGGGTATATGCCCAGTAGTGGGATTGCTGGATCATATGGTAATTCTATTTTTAGTTTTTTAAGGAACCTCCATACTGTTCTCCATAGTGGCTGTATCAATTTACATTCCCACCAACAGTACAAAAGGGTCCCCTTTTCTCCACACCCTCTCCAGCATTTGTTGTTTGTAGATTTTCTGATGATGCCCATTCTAACTGGTGTGAGGTGCTACCTCATTGTAGCTTTGATTTGCATTTCTCTAATGAGTGATGTTGAGCAGCTTTTCATGTGCTTCTTGGGCATCTGTATGTCTTCTTTGGAGAAATGTCTATTTAGGTCTTCTGCCCATTTTTGGATTGGGTTGTTTGTTTCTTTAATATTGAGCTGCATGAGCTGTTTATATATTTTGGAGATTAATCCTTTGTCCATTGATTCGTTTGCAAATATTTTCTCCCATTCTGAGGGTTGTCTTTTTGTCTTGTTTATGGTTTCCTTTGCTGTGCAAAAGCTTTTAAGTTTCATTATGTCCCGTTTGTTTATTTTTGTTTTTATTTTCATTACTCTAGGTGGTGGATCAAAAAAGATCTTGCTGTGATTTATGTCAAAGAGTGTTCTTCCCATGTTTTCCTCCAAGAGTTTTATAGTGTTTGGCCTTACCTGTAGGTCTCTAATCCATTTTGAGTTTATTTTTGTGTATGGTGTTAGGGAGTGTTCTAATTTCATTCTTTTGCATGTAGCTGTCCAGTTTTCCCAGCACCACTTATTGAAGAGACTGTCTTTTCTCCATTGTGTATCCTTGCCTCCTTTGTCATAGATTAGGTAACCATAGGTGGGTGGTTTTATCTCTGGGCTTCCTATCTTGTTCCATTGATCTATATTTCTGTTTTTGTGCCAGTACCATATTGTCTTGATCACTGTAGCTTTGTAGTATAGTCTGAAGTCAGGGAGTCTGATTCCTCCAGCTCTGTTATTTTCCCTCAAGACTGCTTTGGCTATTCGGGGTCTTTTGTGTCTCCATACAGATTTTAAGATTTTTGGTTCTAGTTCCATAAAAAAGGCCATTGATGATTTGATAGGGATTGCATTGAATCTGTAGATTGCTTTGGGTAGTATAGTCATTTTCACAATATTGATTCTTCCAATCCAAGAACATGGTATAACTCTCCATCTGTTGGTATCATCTTTAATTTCTTTCATCAGTGTCTTAAAGTTTTCTGCATACAGGTCTTTTGTCTCCCTTGGTAGGTTTATTCCCAGGTATTGTATTCCTTTTGTTGCAGTGGTAAATGGGAGTGTTTCCATAATTTCTCTTTCAGATTTTTCATCATTAGTGTATAGAAATGCAAGAGATTTCTGTGCATTAATTTTGTATCCTGCAACTTTACCAAATTCATTGATTAGCTTTAGTAGTTTTCTCGAGGCACCTTTAGGATTCTCTATGTATAGTATCATGTCATCTACAAACAGTGACAGTTTTACTTCTTCTTTTCTAATTTATATTCCTTTTATTTCTTTTTCTTCTCTTATTGGCTAGGACTTCCAAAACTATGTTGAATAATAGTGGTGAGAGTGGACATCCTTGTCTTGTTCCTGTTCTCAGAGGAAATGCTTTCAGTTTTTCACCATTGAGAATGATGTTTGCTGTGGGTTTGTCATATATGGCCTTTATTATGTTGAGGTAGCTTCCCTCTGTGCCCACTTTATCTGGAGAGTTTTTATCATAAATGGGTGTTGAATTTTATCAAAAGCTTTTTCTGCATCTATTGAGATGATCGTATGGTTTTTATTCTTCAATTTGTTAATGTGGTATATCACATTGATTCATTTGTGTATTTTGAAGAATCCTTGCATCCCTGGGATAAATCCTACTTGATCATGGTGTATCATCCTTTTAGTGTGTTGTTGGATTCTGTTTGCTAACATTTTTTTTTTTTTTTTGCTTTTAAATTGAGGTGTTTTAATTATATGTCATTGCTCATAAACACACACAAGGGTATCAACTGGAAATAAACACTTTTTCCCCTTTGGTGGGAAAGAGCTTCAAAACACCACAAAACCTTGACAGTATCACTACCTTCCTTTCTCATCTATTAGGCAGTCCTATCCACTACCTGACAACTTATAACTGTAATTTTAGGAGAGAGAAAAATAATTTGAGGAGAAAAAAGAATTTAGGGAGTGATAAAAACAGACAAAAAAATGACTTATGGTAAGGATGAATATTATATTTCACATTCTTAGAAACAGTTTTTCCCTAAAGCTATGAGATTATACTGTTCCGCTTAATAAAATATTGACAGCTTAAAAAATGCTCCTGAGAAACTGCATCCTTAGCTGCTGAGGGGGACAGAGAGCTCAGAGGGTGGCGGGAGTAGAAGGCCACTGCTGAAAGGTGGCTGTGTGCATGTGTGGCCACAACACAGGGAGCGCTGGCAGAAGGAAAACATCGGGTAACCCAGAACACACACTGGTCTGACGCTGAGCCATTCACTCCTGTCTTACTTTTCCAGTATGGCTCTCTCCACGTTGGTAAACTTTTTCAGTTCGACCATTAGTTCCCAATATCTGAGATACAGCCACATAAGCCTCCCATTGTGGCGCTTGTTGGTATTCCAGACGTCACCACAGTATGTGTCGTGCTTGAATATGTCAGTCAGGCCAGCCGCCATCTCTAGGTCAGCAGCAACTGGGTCAGTGGACGCTTGGACCAGCAAGCTCTTCTTGATCTCCAGCCGCTTGTGGCGAGGGAGAACCAGACTGCCGTAGATGCTCTGTCTTTCTGTGAGAGCGTCCTCGAACTCTCTCAGCAGAAGCCTGGCTCTCCGTTGCCAGTCCTCCTCCTTGTCCAGGCAGCTCAGGTATGCACTCCGCAAGGGCTGCCCCTTCTCCTGCAGGACCCAAGCCCGCTCCTGTTCCAGAAGCTTCTTCTCTTCTACCATCTTGCACTCCTGAGAGATGAGGGCTTCTCCGTAGCTAGTCATTCTCTTTTGTTCCTTTTCAAGTTCCAGGGACAACTGTGCCACGGCCCGCCGACTTTCTGAGATCGTGGCATGATACTTGGCTTTGTGGTCCTGCTGGAAGGCAGCTGTTCTCTGATGGTATGCTTCCCTCTCTTTTTCTATTTCTTTTCGGGACTCCCTAGACCAAATCCAACGAAAAGCAGCCAATCCCAGCATTGGAACCAACAGGGCATAATTCCATCTGCTTCCATCACCCCCATCAGCCCTGGAACTGGGCCGGATATTCCAATTTGGGGGGTCATTTAAGTTATTCATGGAGATACACCTCCGGCCGGGAAGTCGCGGCCCCTGTGCCCCTGTTTGCTAACATTTTGTTGAGGATTTTTGCATCTATATTCATCAGTGATATTGGTCTGTAATTTTCTTTTTTTGTAGTATCTTTGTCTGGTTTTGGTATCAGGGTGATGGTGGCCTCATGGAATGAGTTTGGGAGTGTTCCTTCCTCTGCAATTTTTTGGAAGAGTTTCAGAAGGATGGGTGTTAGCTCTTCTCTAAATGTTTGATCGAATTCACTTGTGAAGCCATCTGGTCCTGGACTTTTGTCTGTTGGAAGATTTTCAATCACAGTTTCAATTTCATTCCTTGTGATTGGTCTGTTCATATTTTCTGTTTCTTCCTGGTTCAGTCTTGGAAGGTTATACCTTTCTAAGAATTTGTCCATTTCTTCCAGGTTGTCCATTTTATTGGCATAAAGTTGCTTGTAGTAGTCTCTTAGGATGCTTTGTGTTTCTGCAGTGTCTGTTGTAACTTCTCCTTTTTCATTTCTCATTTTATTGATTTAAGTCTTCTCCCTCTTTCTCCTGATGAGTCTGGCTAATGGTTTATCAATTTTGTTTATCTTCTCAAAGAACAGCTTTTAGTTTTATTGATCCTTGCTATTGTTTTCTTTGTTTCTATTTCATTTATTTCTGCTCTGATCTTTATGATTTCTTTCCTTCTGCTAACTTTGGGTTTTGTGTGTTCTTCTTTCTCTAGTTCCTTTAGGTGTAAGGTTAGATTGTTTATTTGAGATTTTTCTTGTTTCTTGAGGTAGGCTTGTATAGCTATAAACTTCCGTCTTAGAACTGCTTTTGCTCCATAGGTTTTGGATCGTCATGTTTTCATTGTCATCTGTCTCTAGGTGTTTTTTTATTTCTTCTTTGATTTCTTCAGTAATATCTTGATTATTTAGTATTTTTTAACCTCCATGTGTTTGTGTTTTTACGTTTTTTGCTCGTAATGGATTTCTAATCTCACCACATTGTGGTCAGAAAAGATGCTTGATATGATTTCAATTTTCTTAAATTTACTGAGGCTTGATTTGTGACCCAAGCTGTGATCTGTCCTGGAGAATGTTCTGAATGTGCTTGAGAAGAAAGTGTAATCTGCTGGTTTTGGGTGGAATGTCCTATAAATATCAATTAAATCTATCTGATCTATTGTGTCATTTAAAGCTTGTGTTTCCTTATTAATTTTCTGTTTGGATGATCTGTCCATTGGTGTAAGTGAGGTGTTAAAGTCCCCCACTATTACTATGTTACTGTCGAGTTCCTCTTTTATAGCTGTTAGCAGTTGCCTTATGTATTGAGGTGCTCCTATGTTGGGAGCATATATATTTATAATTGTTATATCTTCTTCTTGGATTGATCCCTTGATCATTATGTAGTGTCCTTCCTTGTGTCTTGTAATAGCCTTTATTTTAAAGTCTATTTTATCTGATATGAGTATTGCTACTCCAGCTTTCTTTTGATTTCCATTTGCATGGAATATCTTTTTCCATCCCTTCACTTTCAGGCTGTATGTGTCCCTAGGTCTGAAGTGGGTCTCTTGTAGACAGCATATATATGGGTCTTGTTTTTGTATCTATTCAGCGAGCCTGTGTCTTTTGGTTGGAGCATTTAATCCATTCACGTTTAAGGTAATTATCGATATGTATGTTCTTATGACCATTTTCTTAATTGTTTTGGGTTTGTTTTTGTAGGTCCTTTTCTTCTCTTGTGTTTCCCACTTAGAGAAGTTCCTTTAGCATTTGTTGTAGAGCTGGTTTGGTGGTGCTGAATTCTCTTAGCTTTTGCTTGTCTGTAAAGCTTTTGATTTCTCCCTCGAATCTGAATGAGATCCTTGCTGGGTAGAGTAATCTTGGTTGTAGGTTCTTCCCTTTCATCACTTTAAGTATATCATGCTACTCCCTTCTGGCTTGTAGAGTTTCTGCTGAGAAATCAGCTGTTAACCTTATGGGAGTTCCCTTGTATGTTATTTGTTATTTTTCCCTTGCCGCTTTCAATACTTTTTCTTTGTCTTTATTTTTTGCCAATTTGATTACTGTGTGTCTCGACGTGTTTCTCCTTGGGTTTATCCTGTATGGGACTCTCTGCGCTTCCTGGCCTTGGGTGGCTATTTCCTTTCCCATGTTAGGGAAGTTTTCGACTCTAATCTCTTCAGATATTTTCTCGGGTCCTTTCTCTCTCTCTTCTCCTTCTGGGACCCCTATAATGCGAATGTTGTTGCATTTAACATTGTCCCAGAGGTCTCTTAGGCTGTCTTCATTTCTTTTCATTCTTTTTTCTTTATTCTATTCTGCAGCAGTGAATTCTACCATTCTGTCTTCCAGGTCACTTATCCGTTCTTCTGCCTCAGTTATTCTGCTGTTGGTTCCTTCTAGTGTATTTTTCATTTCAGTTATTGTATTGTTCATCTCAGTTTGTTTGTTTTTTAATTATTCTAGACCTTTGTTAAACATTTCTTGCATCTTCTCAATCTTTGCCTCCATTCTTTTTCCGACGTCCTGGATCATCTTCATTATCATTATTCTGAATTTTTTTTCTGGAAGGTTGCCTATCTCCACTTCATTTAGTTGTTTTTCTGGGGTTTTATCTTGTTCCTTCACCTGGTACATAGCCCTCTGCCTTTTCATCTTGTCTATATTTCTGTGAATGTGGTTTTTGTTCCACAGGCTGCAGGATTGTAGTTCTTCTTGCTTGCACTCCATTTCATACTGTTTTGACTGTGATCCATAGTATGAAATATATTTCACATTGTGACCTATTATGCACATGTGTGCATGCAAGTGTGTGCACACAGTTGAGACAAAATATATGTATAACAGTGCTTATCTATGCATGTTCATAATGGGTCACATGTGAAATATATTTCATACTATGAATCACTGTTTGTTATCCACTCTGATTTCTATTCTATCACAGTCTTCTCTTCTTCTACTGTATTTCATCTTTTCATTAAAAAAGAAAAAAGATAAGTGGTCCAAATCCATTTAGTTGATTTCGTGACCAAGTATTGGTTTGTAACTTGCATCTGAAGAGCAAGAATCACTGTACCTTTGGAAATCTGATTTCTTCCAATGCCATAATGCTTTCCTTGTTGCCACATTATAGTGGTGTGACCTGGCATTTGAGACTTGTGAGTCCTGAATCAATTCTGTTATCTGTCAGTTAGTTACAGTGGACTCTCAATTAATTGTCCAGTTCACTGAATTGTTGTGAAGATCATATAAGACAATGTAAGTGAGCAATACATGTAAAATAGTAAATGCTTTAGAAATATTAGGTAGCATTATTAAGTTTTCAAGTCTCAGATTGAGTTAGTAAAATAGTTCAAGTTCTTGCAGAGAGTAGCTTTTTTTTTTAACTTTTTATTTTATATTGGAGTATAGCTGATTAACAGTGTTGTGATAGTTTCAGGTGCACAGCAAAGCGGCTCAGCCATAGATATACATGTATCCATTCTTCCCCAGACTCCCCTCCCATCCAGGCTGCCACATAACATTGAGCAGAGTTCCCTGTGTTATACAGTAGGTCCTTGTTGTTTATCCCTTTTAAATATAGCAGTGTGTACATGTCAGTCCACTTAGGGAGCTTTTGGCTATGGAAAGGATCAGGCAGTTGCTTCATCATCACCTTATTTTGTTTTGGGTTATTGAGTAGGTTTGGCGGTATTGGGACCTTATGCAGTACCCAAGGGAGCTTATTGCCAGCTGTGGGAGGTTGCTGAAAGCTTTAAAGCCCTTACTTATGGCTGCTGAGATGACTTCTGCAGCCTTTACTGGAAACAGTATGGAAATAATGAGCCCATGAGGACACAGAGACATGTAGACTCTCTTTTCTAACTTCAGGTCAGACTGTGATATACAGATGTTTTCTGCTTCATTTTCACTGTATACTTGCTCAGTAATGGAAACTGTGATTCACAAGAGAGTAGAGTGAGTTTTTTCTGGAGCAGAGAATTCAGAGTCATTGGACCCCCAAAATTTCATTTAAGTATTGGTTTGTGTGCAGATGTGCATTTTGTTGGTGAGAGAGTTCACAATTTTCATCAATGAAAATAAGAGTTTCTTGACCCCCAAAATTGAGAACTATGGCTCTCAGTAATAATATTGGTGACCCTCAAGAGAGTTTCTTATTATATTGTATATTTAGGGTATGGTTTTGTTTAATATTTACTTTATTACAACATGCCACTGTTTTGTGTTTTAATCTGGAACCGGTAACTGTATATGCATATGGCATCTATGATTTCCCCCCAAGCCCCCAATACTCTTTTACTTCTGGAGAGGTTAGTTTTAGGTATGTCTAATTACTGTCTGAATTTCCTCATTCCACTGATTAAAAAAAAATCTTTTTTTTCTCTGAATTCTCACCTTTTCTCTGTCTTTCTTCTGGCTTTTATTTTTTTTTAACTTACTATGTATTATAGTAATGATTATGTTGTCTTATTTCCTCTATTAGATCTAAGTTTTAAATACACGTGTGTTTCATTTTTGTGTGTCTAATTGAACCTAGTGGAGTGACTTACATAAGAGCATCCAATAAATGTTTTTGTTGAATATGTGCTGGATTACCTTTCTTATCTCAAAGACACTTTGTGGTGGTAATATTGAAACCTAGCAAGCTCAGATTCTTCTTTCATACAGTAATAATGTTGTACTTGTAGGTTAGAATAAGAGTGAAATAAACTGAAAAATGAAAGTAAATGCTAATTAAATACAAATTGAAAGCCCTATCCTTGCTCATGGCTTGACTTTCAAACTTTTACTAAGTGCAGTTTATTTATTTAAAATTTCAATTTTATTTATTTTTTATTTATTTTTTATACAGCAGGTTCTTATTAGTTATCTATTTCATACATATTAGTGTATACATGTCAACCCCAATTTCCCAATCTATCCCCCACCCCCACCCCACTTTCCCCCCTTGGTGTCCATACATTTGTTCTCTACATCTGTGTCTGTATAAAATATCAGTTTTAAACTGATTTAATTCATATATGTATATATATATATTTATTTATTTATTATTTTATTTATTTATTATTTTTTGGGGGTACTTTAGATCCTGGAGATCAGAAAGACTTAATGTTGGCCTCTGGACAATAGCTTTGGTTTGCTAACGGGGATATAATCATTAACCCTGTTGAGGGTCTTAAAAGCAATTGTATAGACTTACTATACTGATCATAGTAAGTTTTGTTGTATTTTGTTTTTAAACCAGTTATAGAAACTGTTTGGGCTAACATTTATTTTAGAAGACATAAATATCTAGGTGTGTTTGTGTTAGGAGGTTGGGAGGTATCTGAGGGCAGGTGTTGACTGTGTAATTTCAAGTGTACAACACTTAATTCCTGACGTTTTTGGAGGAAATGCTGTCTGTAGCAAACTTGACTTTTGAAATCATGACTGATCAGACATATTTTTAAAAATGAAGATAGTTAGACACTTGTAAGTCAGACACATCTGACTTAAACAAAAACTATGTATTTTAGTTAAATTCTTGCAGAGTAGAATTTTCAGCTGTCCTAGAGGACTATATTAATTACAGATTATTTGTTTATCTTAACTTGGTTTTCAGTATAACTTTTACATAAATAGAATCATCTTCATTACATCTGGGATCATTTAAATAGCATAATTACATGTAGTTGTGCTATGTAATGAAAGGTAAGGGATAAATGATCAGAGGTGACTTTATAAGCATTGCAGTAAGTGACTTATAAACTGAAGGTCACCATTTTAATTGGAAGGTTTGTGGATCTCTTAAATTCTGTAATCAAATGAGTGATATCAAAGGAAGAAGTAATTTAACATAACAATTGTGGCTTACACTGAACATATGTTCCTGTTAATAAGTTGCATTATAGTCTTTAAGGACTTGTATGTAGTTAGTACATTTTGGTTCATTTGATACCCACAGTTTTTCTTAATTTTTATTAGTGAGTTGTTACAGTGGTTAACAAGAAATACACAGATTTAAGTTGCAATAGTTTTCCCAGGGTTATATGATCTAACTTCACAAGCTTCTTGGACATATGTAGATGCTTTTCTATTTTGCTTTAGTTATGACATACAATTGATATAGGCAAGCATGAAAGCTTGGGCAAATTTTCATTGCTTTTTCTGGATCTTGCTCAGGTTCTGTGGTATTTATGTAAAGCACAATTTTGTTACTTGGGAATGCATGTTGAAATTATCATGTGCACTATTTTGCTGTAGGCCTGTTGGCACTGCCACAAAGGTAATACACTGCCAGTAGGCCATTTCCTTGTCGGCTGCATTTACAATTTAATAGAAATATTACATGACTTTTTAAACAAGTGTTTTGGCAGGGAGGAAATGGCAGATTCCTTACAAACAAGCATAGCTTCCTTTCCTTAACCACACTCCAGCTACTCAAGAAATTGTACTTGGTTTCAAGTTTGGGGGTTTGAGGGTAGAATGGGAAGTCAGGTTGAAACAGGAATGACATTGATATTTATTGATACTATAAAATAGTTATGTATTTTTAACTGCTGGATTTTATTACTATGTAGTTTCAGTGAGTGACAACCAATATATTTCTGAATTAGGGCTGAGGTTATTTTTATGCAGTTCACCTGGCTGGGACTATCTGGTTTTGATTGGTTGAAAAGGTCAGGACTACCAGATAGGCTCTAAGATGTTAGTTTACTTTTTGTAAGTTTTTTTTATAGTTTTGGCTTTGCTGTATATATTGGTCTTCATGACATTTGCCTGAGCACTACTTCTTTCATATCAACAATGATTTTATCTTGAAGATGAATCATTTTGGAGGGTAGAGAATATGGAAAGAAAATTTGGTAGACTTGGTAGCACTGACATACAACATAATTGATTCCTAGCACATCTTTTGGTCAGTTTGTTTTAGTTCTCTATTGTGTGTTTCGAATTTGAAAGGTCACGTTTACACTTTTTTTTTCTTGGATGTTATTCCATCTTATCCCATTCTTATTTTATTTAGTTCTTTGAATCTTAAATCATTTGTAGTTTTGGATAAAATGCTGACCTCTTTAATTCTAAAGTATTTTATACTTTTGGGAACTCTACAGAAAAAAAAATGCACTTTACTTTCAGCCTTGACTTTGGCCACATTTTACTTTCTAGTGTAGATTCCGGCTTTTTCTTCTGTACAGAAAGAGAACAGTTTATAGTTAGGTCTTTCCCCTTTTCTTTTCTTATTGCTTCTGACTTCTTAGCCAGCTTACCTGGCAGCTGTAGTAAGTTATGCTGCTGTGGTGTGGTAGAGACTGGCATTGGGTGTGTTCTTATAGCCATCACAGCATTGGCTTTTGTTATTTTCCATGTTTCAGTTTGTTGGTAATGGACATATGGACGTCATATGTTCCACAGAGTACTGTACGAAGCCAATTTGAACTGTTTCCATTTGCCTCCAGTCCAATCATGATATTTATTTTTCCATGGCACTTACCCAGATTATCCATACCTCCTGCTTAGCTTGTGTCACTGCCACCATGGACTGTATTTCTTCTGATTGCCTCCAGTTTTTCACAGTATCTAATTGCCTATTCCGCCTTAGCTTTCTTTGCACAGCATTGATTGATGTTTATAAAAATATCCCAAGATCTTTTAGATAACAGATACTCAGGTGCAGAGAAGTATGATATTCAGCTTGTTTTTTGTTTATATATAAGGAAAGTTTTATATCCAGCCTCATAGAGTGGAATTGAATATTCTAGTGGAAAACTTAGAAGAGTAACTGTGTGGTTTTAGCCAATATTGCTTACTTTTTAGTATCAACAATAACAGCAATGTGATCTCCCAGAGAACCTTTGATATAACAAATCAGGTCATAATTTTATTGCTGAATTTTGAAGAGAAGATCCTGGATGCTTCTTTCTAGGCTTGAGAAAATATGGCTACATTATTGTTTACCATAGCTGTTCTTCACCTCTTAGCCCTCTGTAAAGTCATTTTAGACACTGATTTTCAGAATATGAATAAATGAGTTGCAGTCATTTCATGACATTAGGTGAGTCAACTATTACCGTGACCTAGAAGCTTTGGCTTTACAAAGGAATGCATTTATTCATTCATTTAGCAGATATTTACTGAGCACCTACTATGTGCTAGGGACTGTTCTAGGTGCTGAGGATGCAGCAGCAAAAAAAAAAAAAAAAAAGATGAAATATTCTCTTTATTGCGTTTGTATTCTAATGAGGGAGAGATAATAAAGAAGAGAAGTAAATACAACATCTAGTATGTTAGTAATAAGTCCTGCAGTAGAAAAAATAAAGCAGGGAAGTGAGATAGGAAATTTCAGCAATGGAGTGGAGTGGTTGATGTACAGTACTGGATTGCTAGTGAAGGCCTCACTGAGGAGATGACACTTGAATAAAAACTTAAAGGAAATGAAGATATCTGTGTACGGAATATACCAGGTAGAGGCAACTAACTGCAAGTTCAGTGGTCCTGAAGTGGGAGTGTGCCTGGTAACTCCGGGTACGGATCATAGAGACTTGAAGGTTATAGTAAATACTTAGGCTTTTATTCTGAATAGGTGAGAAGTCACTGAGGATTTCTGAGTAGAGGAGTGACATGAGAATGAATAGCCTGGAGAGTTACAAGGGTGGAATCACATAAACTAGTTTAGGAAACTTGTATGAACCACGCAAGAGATGACTGGATGAGGATGGTAAAAGCAGTGAAGATAGTGAGAAGTAGTTGGTTTCTGGTATATTTTTAAAAGTAGATTAACAGGGTTTGTTGATGGATCAGGTGCATGAGAACACTGAAAATGCTTTAAAGCCATTCTGTACAACTTTGTGAGATGATCTTTTTTCCACTCTGTCAAAATATGAGGCAGAAAATTGAATGGAATGTAGAGTTTATTCTTCCAGGAAGCCCAACTACAAATGTAATGCATGTTTATTGTAGAAAGGAAGGAAGGAGGAAAGAAAGAAAGCAAAATATAAACAAGAAAATAAAAATCACTTGCACTTGTTCTGCCTAGAGATTCTCAGTTAGCATTTTGATATATGGTATTCCTGTTTGCTTTGCATATATATCACGACCATGAGAACATACTGTTTTTTAACCAGAATTGGAATCATGAGATTGTGTTGTTTTGTAATTTTCGTTTTTCATTTAGCACTGTATCTTGGGAGCTTCCCCATATTCTTTAAGTGTTTTGAACCCTAAAATGTTTAGAAAATTGCTTAAATGAAATAATTTTATATATTCTACTTCTATGATAAAGCTTTAAAATCAATAGTGTCCTTTTTTAAGGCAAAAGGAAACAACTTAAAGAAGCCATTGCTTATAGAGGTAAGGGGAAAAAGGGTTATTATGGGATTATGTGAAATCGTGTGAGAAGCTTGTGAAAGCTTTATAGAATTTAAAGAATCTTTCATTCGATAAAAAAAAATTTTACAAAAAGGAGTCATTGCTAGTCAACAATCCTAAAGTGTGTAAAAATGTCTTGGTTTTAATATTTAATACTAATAGATTATTATCCACTAATTATCATAAATTATACTTTTAAAGACTATAAATATTCTGACAACTTTTAAATTAAGGTATAACATCAATTCTGTATGGATTTCATTTTTATTTCTATGAAATTTTTTAAACTCTTTTAGAGGAAATTATTTTTGAGCCTTAAGAAACTGATATTTACATTGCAACTTATACATCCTATCTTTAACTTTGTATCAAGTAAGTAGTCTTAACCAGCTGAATGATTGCATCAAGCCTAAATAATTAACCATATCAGAAAACATGCAATTAATAATGAGAAGATTGTTAGATACTTCCTTCTAGCGGTACAGTCATTTAAAAAAGAAAACATTCTAAATGTCTTTTTCATTTAAAATGTATTTTACCTGCCAAAAACTACAAATGTGGTTTTCTTAACCTTGAACACTGGTATATGCATGTGCAGTAGGGAAGCATTCCTCTTTTGCCAGCTAATTAGCTTTTGACATAAGTGTAGTTGTTCTCCAACTACCTGAGTCCTTCTAGTATCCCTTGTGCCGATGGTATTCTGCATTTATAAAATATTTTGCAGAATTTCAAGAAGAAAACTTCTGAGAAGGAAAAAATGATGAAGGACAGAATAACAGTACCCGTATTTGGGGGTTTGGAGGAGGGAGGTAAAAGAGAAGCTAGAGAGTAAGAGAAGAATTAGGAGAACATGGTGTTTCAGGCAAGGGAGAGAAGAGTTTTAAGAAGGAGGTGGCTGATGACTTTTTATCACTGTTTGTCATTTTTGCCTTTAGATTGGGTAGTATGAAGAGATTATCAGATTGGAGGTCATGGTTCACTTTCAGGAGTGTAATTTAATTGAGTGGTAGGGCAGAAGCCGATTCCTGAGGGATCAAGGAATGAAGGGGAAGTAGGGGAGTAGAAAGCAGCACCAATAGAATCTAGTTTAGGTATTTGGCAACCAAGAAGAGGAGAGAAGTTCGGGAGATAGTTTAAAGGCATCAGGGTTGAGGAAAGATTTTAATAGGATGAAGGGACTTAATCTGATTTTAAAATGAGATGAAGGACTCAGGGAGAGGATTAAAGATATAAGGAGTGGGGCCAAAGATGACAAACAGTAACACAAGGCCCTGGTCAAAGAGGAAGGGAATGTGATTGAGGGTGAAGGTGCAGTCATTAGCCTTGGGGAAAATGGATTTAAAGTATATTCTGTTTATAACACACTCATGCTTTGACCATCAAGTGCTGTATTTTAAGATCCCATCACTTACTGCTGCAGTAGCAATATAAAGCATTCTGTATGGTTGCCAGGCTTAGTCAGGGCCAGTAGGTTGAAGGGCAGTAATACTTTTGCTAGGCAGTGCTTGGTTTAGGAGCGCTGGTTAGCTGTAGTGGTGGTTCAGTTGCTTACAATGTATTCAGAAACCTCTTAGCCAACTATATTCTGACCTGCTCTAAAAATAATCAATTAAGAGTGAAACTACTGAAAGACTTCACCCAACTTTTTAAAAAACAATTGTTGGAAAATATGCATAACATAAAATTTATCATTTTAACCATTTTTAAGTGTACAAGTCAATGACACATATAGTAGTTATTGAAAAAAATGTGCTTATTAAGTGGACCTGTGCAGTTCAAGCCCATGTTGTTCAAAGGTCAGCTGTACCTTTACATCGTTGTACAACCATCACCACCATCCATTTCCAGAACTTTAAAGATTTTTCCTTTTTATTGTGGTAAAATATGTACAACATAAATTTACCATTTTAACCACTTTTAAGTGGCATTAAATACATTCACATGGTTCTGCAGCCATCACTACTATCCACCCCTAGAACTTTTTCAACATCCCAAACTGAAACTCTGTACTCGTTAAACAGTAGCTCTCCATTACTCCCTCTCCCCAGTCCTAAGTAACCACCATTCTTTTTGTTTCTATAAATTTGACTATTCTAAGCACCTTGTATAAGTGGAATCATGTAATATTGTCCTTTTGTGTCTGACTTCTTTTACTTACCATATCTTCAAGGTTCATCCATGTTGTAGCATGTGTCAAAATATCATTATTTTTTAAGCCTGAATAGTATTCCATCGTGTGTATATGCAACATTTTGTTTATCTATTCTGAATAGTATTCCGTTGTGTGTATATGCAACATTTTGTTTATCTATTCATCCATTGATGGACACTTGGGTTTGTTTCTACTTTTTGGTTATTGTATATAATGCCACCATGAACCTTGAACAGGGATGTACAAATATCTGAGTTCTTGCTTTTAATTGCTAGATCATATGGTAAATAATTCAGTGTTTAATTTAATAAGACCATACTGTTTACCACAGCTAACCCAGCTCTCTAGATGTTAGACGTACAGATCAGAGGGCATACAGAATGCATAATATTTTTATTCAGTGGAACTGAGATGTGGGAGAAGTACATCTCTGTTTAGTGTGAATCACATTTAAATAATTTCAGGAAATTATTAAAGGTCTTCAGAGGAAAAGATAACGTTTAAAAAATCTTTATAGTTGTAAAGTTTTTTCTCATATCATATGTAGTGTAACGCTATTAACAATGTAGATGCGTGATATAGAAAGTAGAATGCTTTATTTCCCACAAACTTGTATTTTTATTCATAAAGCAATAATGTGTATTTTTCTTCCATTGTTAAATATTTGGCTGTTTTAAAAAGCTTAACCTAAATTCTGCTTTTGATCTAGTAAAGGTTACATGCTTCATGCCCCAATTCTTTGACTTGATGTCAACATATAATATTTCAAAGTTTATTTCAATAATTTAATTTCATATTAAAATTATTAATGACACTTTCCTTTTGTTGTTAAATGTATATTTGAAATATAGTTATCATTCTCAACAGGAACCTTTTGTAACACATTTAATGGAAATTTATAAGACAAACATTAGGCATGACAAAGAAAACAAAAAGCCTTCTAATAGTAAAACAAGTATGTGAGGAAAAGAAATGGAAAATATGAACTATTCTCTTGCCTTCGGAGCATTTCATGGTTTTTCTTTTGAGATATTAGTAGAAAGTGCCTCCTAGTTTCTTCTAGTAGCCTTTTATTTGAGGTGAAGCATTTTCAGACTTGATCTTTTGGCCGCTATAATTGATGGTTTGGGAGCTGACTGTGATCTCTTCATTTATTGACATATTTTCCCTAAGCTATAGGATAAAGGCTTCAAGTTTGGAATATGGAATACTTTTTTTTTTTTTGCCTTAAAACAGGAATATGAATTAGTGATCTCTGATAGCCATAAATATAGCCTTATGATTTTATGTTCTTTTTTTATTTGCTTTCCCTGGGCTGATCCAGTTCTTGATTCCCATTTTGTCTTCCATTGTGAAGAATTTTTCTGATTCATTGCAGATTGAACCTTCCATTGAGTTTGTAAATATATGTGTAAATCTTTTAGTGGTATTTTACATATTACATTATTTTAACATCTGAGTATAACAATATAATAGTTACAATTTGTGGGGTTAAATTTACAAAATAGTTCTTTGGTTGCCCTTTTGTGTGTATTTTCTTAATAATTTATTTTTCATGTGTATTTTTTGTATGAATATCTTTTTTGGAGAAAAAGAGTTCCTGGTAGATGAATTACATAATCTCATGATGAATTTAAAAGAAATAAATTATAAAATGAATACTTAAAAGTAAACATAAAACTCTAAGCTTTTGTGTATTATTCAAATTTTTGGAATATAACATATTATCCTGTGTATTTACTAGTTTTTGTGGTATGGATAATAATTTATATAGCTAACATTTATTGAACCTTTTCTACATGCCTACCATTGTTCTGAATATTTTTTGAAGGAGTCAATAAATAGTTTATTACTTCTTTCTTTTTTAATTTAATTTAAATTTATTGAGAAGGAATTCATGTAACATAAAAAGTACTTCCATCACTCCAAAGTAAAACTCAGTACTCGTTAATCATTTTATCCTCATTCCCTCCAGACCCCAGCAACCACCAGTCTGTATTCTGTCTCTGTGGACTTACCTATTCTGGACATTTCATACAAGGAATCATGCAATATGTGGTCTTCGGTGTCTTGCTTCTTTCACTTGGCATAATGTTTTTTATCCACGTTGTAGCATATACCAGTACTTTATTTCTTTTTCTGGTTATGTTTTACAAGTTTTACTTGTACTAATATTTAATCCTCAAACAGTTCTGTGAAGTAGGTGTTATTACTATTATCTACAGTTTATAGATGATAAAAGTAAGGTATAGAGACTAAGTAACTAATAATTGGAAGAACCAGGATTAGAACCTAGGCAGTGGACTCCAGATCCTGGTCTGTTAACCCAGATGTAAGATAGTGTTGTGTTCATCCTTGTATGAAGTAGATCCTAAGTATATACTGAACCAGATTGAAAAGGGGATCCCATGATAATTGGAAAAATTTAAGTGGTATAGCTGAATGTTTGGGCAATGAGAAAGTTTAGAGGCCACACATAAAGTATGTAAGACCAAACATTAATTATCTTTTTGATACTTTGGTATTTTTGGAGCTAAATACCACCCAAAGTCAATAGGGTATATAAATATATTTTTAAAGAAACACAGCAAAGTGTGGTAGCTGCTTCTTGGAGCTCTAAAGCATTTGATAGCAATTATGGCTTCTCTTTATGTAAAATTTAAGCCTGCATCAGAGTTCTTCAAGAGTGTCCCCCTTCCCTGCAGTAGTAATAGCTTGATGATCAGAATGTGCCAGAATTTGGCAGTTGCCCAGAATTCTGTTCACTAACCTTATTACCACCTAACTTTCTACTTTGTTTGAGAAAAGTTAAGTCATCTTAAATAACTCTTTACTCTTAAATTATATTGTTTGGCTAATAGAGAAAGCATCCTTCTTCTTTTCGGAAGCAATTGCTTTGAGACTTTTGGGGGAATAAGGATTTCTTTTATACGACTTTACTCTTAGCTGAACTTTGAGTACAACAAAACAAAACAAAACACAAAACTCTTTTTCTTTTCTGAATCTGCTAGAGCCAGTGGAAGAGATAGTGGTGATGTCCTGGTAATTAGCTTGATGACATGTAGATGAGAGAGTTTATGTAAAACATATTTTTGAGCCATAGTTTCATTATAGTGTCAAATAATTGATACTGTAGAAAATGTCTCCCCCAAGACAGTAAAAAATTTATATCTATATATCAACACTTATCTCAGAGAAGTTTATCAATGGGTCCTTAAGCATTTTGTTTTACATAATACAAAAGATAATTTTAGTTGCTGCTATCTTTATATGTATACAAATAACCACATTGTTAATTTCTTTTTCATATAGATGATTTATTGAATTTATGGCATTTACATTGGCATGTAGTTATAATTAATTGTGTCTTTACTTTGTTCCTAGCGGAAAGTGGTCTTTTTCCCTCAGATGGGTTTAGACAGTAGTTCTAGGTGCAAAGCCTCCATGTAAGGAATTAACCCTTCTATTCATACAGGCTGTCTTCTAATTTCCTAGGTAATGTTTCTGAAAGTTAAACAGTTGACAGATTCTCATCCCAGAGAACTGTATTGTACATTCTCTAATTTCATTTGCCTTGTCAATAATATTTTTCTAGCATTCTGTTCATGTTCTTTAATATTGACTGTTTCTTTCATGTTAAACACAGTGTTGACCAGCTTAGATTGAGTGAGCTTCTAATTGAGGCTAAGGGTTTCACATTAAATATAATGATTTCTATTTGCCTCTTGATCGTTACTTCTTATCATGAGTCAGTACTTTCTTTTTTCCCTTTTCTATTCATTTTTTATACAGTGCAGTAAGTACTGATTTTCATATATTTGTCAACAGGAAACCCTTGAAAAAGGTTGAAAAGTTATTTATAAGTACAGTTATCTTCTAAAGATATAGATGGAAGAACTTATGGTTGAAGGATGCTGCGAGCTTGAGCCTTCTCTGAACATCTCTCCATTTCATCAGTGAGTTATTTCTTCTCTCATGTGGAAGGCATCCTGAATCTTTCCTGCCTTCAGATGCTTTTGAAGAGCTAGGCCATAAATAGAACAGTGTAGGAGAAAGGAGGTAAGTGAAGGAGAGGGAGGAGCAGGAGGTTCATTTGACTCATGTGTTGTAAGGAGTTGGTACCGTGTTGCCTTCAGTTGTGCAACATGTTGCTTGATGCCGTTGTAGGCTCTATATTCCCTTACTTATTCATTGATTCCCTGGCTGTCTGTGTGAAGTACCCTAAGAAGACATGATAGAAGGTGTCTTTTGTTCTAAAATTTCCACTTTCAATGTTTGGAAGATTGCTGCTTATTAGTAAAACAGAAGTATTTTAGATGAATCTGTTTCCCCTACCTTCTTATTCTTTGAAAAGATGTAACAAAGGATGTTAGGATGTACAAAGGACAAGTCTTTCTGCATTTGAACCTACCAAATACACATATCTGAAACTTAGCTAAGGGTATTTTGTGGTTTTGACATTATGGTCATTTGGTGTTAAAGGAGTCTTTCCTGGGTCACAGAACTTTAGGGTACTTTTATGATTGGGTTGCTATAACAAACGTATCCTGGTTCTAGCAGGAAGAGTTACTTCTAACTCTTCTGGGAAAGCAATTCAGAGTTAGAAATTTAGGCCAGTGCATTTGTTGTGCTTTTATGAGATAGTGGAGAATGTAAGAAGAATATTAAGATTTCTAAAATGTGAAGAATAAAATTTAAGTATTCTTAGGTAATGCATTGCTTAAGAGATAAATAGCCATTAATGAACTGAGGCTAATTTGTTTATAGTTAATTTTTTTGTTAATGGGCTCTTTGATTTGGAATATGATGTAAAATACTGTATAGATAATCAAATATCCAAGTCTTTTGATTTTAAGTCTGTTTATATGAATCATAAGAAAAGATTAATTTGGCACGTGTAATCAAGTAGCAGAAGCAGTTTGAAAGCTGGATACAATTGAAATATAATTGGAATTAAATAGAAAACATTTATTTCATATTTCTAAATGAGGTTTTAATTAAAGTAAAATTGATTCATCTTTTTTTGACATTTCTCTGAGAAGGAAATTTGAAACATACTTCAGTTGATGGTTGGCTTTCTCTGACTTTGATTAATCACTTTCAAAGTAAGCAGTAGACCAGTACAGTAATTTCATAATTATACACAAGTGAGATTATTTGAAACTTTAACATAACTGTAAAGGAAGTTTTACATTGATCAACTTCATATAATACTGTGTATTTTTCTTTTATGATTCAAATACTTACAAGTGCTAATCTGAAAAAAAGATTCTGTTATTTTTGCAACTATAATTTAATGGGGGAAATTTTTAAACTAGAAAATCTCAAAGACATTTATCTATTAATACGGAAAACTAAGATTTTCAGAAAACTAGCTGATGAAACTTTCAGTGTGGATAAGTATTGGAAAGAATCCAACGAATGGAGCTGATCGTAAGTTTTGATTCCGCACTAATGAACCAACTTGTGTTTCCCTAGAGCACTGCTAAACAATAAAAGTTTGAACTGTCTGAAAGATTTGAAATGACAACAGAATTTGATTACTTGTGATCAGAATAAAAGAACTCTCATCTGTGCAAGATGAAATGCTCCTATCAGTTAAACATTTTTTCAAGTGTCAAAACTGATAACAAAGAGAAATTATTTTCTGATTAATAATACTGCAAAATGTGCATCTCATCTTACCTATATGTCTAGAATCTTCATTGGGAACAAAATACTTAACTCTATCTGAAAGACTCTCATAGAGTCTTATCGAGACCATAAACCAAATGCAATATCATCTATTTAAAAATTTCCTATAAGCTCATTTCTTAGAAGAAAACTTTTAGCAAGATAAAGTGTTTTGTCACTGATACCATATGAAACAAGTAAAAAAATATTTAATACTGTAATGAACTTTTAAAAACATTGGTTAACTTTTATATTGAGGCACTTGCTTCATCTCTTTTAAGAATTAAAAAAGTGCTGTTTAATGGTAGAAGCCAAGTGCTTATATTCTTTTCAGTACTAAAATAAAACAAAAGTTATTGGATATTTTTGCGGAGAAAACGTCATTTGATTTTTAACAATAAATCTTAAATCACAATTATGTTTATGAGGAAAAATTAAGATTTTCATAATGTTAATAATTACATAACTTTTATATGTTGTGAATTTAAACTTTTTTTGTGTTTAATTTTTAAAACTGTGTAGATTCAAATCAAGGTAAAATCTTTCAGAAAAGACTATCAGAATTTATACTTGCTCTGTTTCCTTATTTTGACTTGCCTTTTATTATATATATTCATTCCATTTTCTAAATGATGTTGCATATTTAATGAAAGAAAGTTTTTTTAAAGGAAGTGTTGCCAATCAGTCTAAATTTGTTACAGTTAAAATTTGATGGTCTACAGACAATTTATAATCCTTTTCTTGTTGTAAAATATTGTCAAATTTATAGTAGTATCAGTTAGAAAGTTTATGGAAACATTGTTTAAGGTGGTTTAAAATAGAACTAAATCTTTAATTTGAATTTGATGGCACCTGTTTTCATTTTGTTCCCCCGGCAACACCACTGGTACCAAAATTGCCCATAGACCACCCTGGTTTTTGAGAAGAATGAAATCATTCTGAGTGTTTTTTTTATTTCATCCTTTTACTGACTAAATATTTAAACAGAGTTATAAAACATCTGTCAGAGTTTGTGAACTCACTTTGGAGTAAAAAAGTTTAGGACACAAAATTGGAAGTTTTGCATAAAAATTCCTGAGTAATTTTAGTTGTCTTTGTTAGTTATGCTAAAATTTTTATTAGAATTAGAAATTAGAAAAGTAACTGACAGCAACAAGATAAAAAGGACTTAGAAAGTCATCTTGGAAAGCTATGCTTCCTTTCATTCATTTACTAACAGTTGAGATTTTTTTAAAAAGGCAGCATGATCTTTTTTTCTTGAAAGTTCTGAGGAGTCAAGGTATGTGAATTGAGGCTTACACTATTGAAACGCCTGTGGGAAAGAGGTAAAGCCAACAAAAATGTTACCTTTTCTCTTAGGGTCTGCATTATTTTTTTTTTTTTCCTGCTGTACTGTTGATGTATGTTTTTGGGACACCATGAAATGTCATTGTTCTATCTGTTTTAGTTGTGGGTAATTGAGACTTAACATGCAGTAAAACAAGTGGCTGAAAATGATTAATTTTCCATGTCCAGAGACTAGAATTGAGTGACTTACGATATGCAAACTAAGCCAGCCATGTTAGATTAACATGTATTCTTTTGGCAATTTCCTTGATCAAGTGGGATTTATTCCTGTTTTTTCCAAAGAAAAATTCATATGGGAAAATATTGGTTTACTTTGAAAGAACTGGGTATATAGACCAGAGAATCTTTGTTTTATTTAAATTTGCCGTGTATGTTTTTTTTAAATATAGGTTCTATCTTGCCATGGAAGTATTTATAGGAGGCTGAATCCCTAAACCTGACTTGATTGGGTAGAGCTTTATATAGAACCAACAAAGACGCTAAATATTTGACATCTATTAAAAGTGATATTATGCTGTTCTGTTTTATTATAAGACTACCTTTTTCTTATGGTATATAAATAATTTTAAAATTTTTCTTAATGAGGAGCATGTGGCTGAATAAACACCCCTCTCCCTCAAGTTTTTTTTGTATATATATACTTTGTATATACTTTATGTATATATTACTAGGCTAATATAGAAAATGTCCTTGGATGAATCGGAAGTTCTCAGTATGATTTTTTGACATTTTGCAAAACCATTGTGTTAGGATAAGGAGATCGTTCTGGTTTAGTAGAATGTTATTTGAATGAAGGGTAAGTTTTCTTCGTGTTTAAACCAGTTATTAGGAGATATTCACTTTACGTTGTCGATTCATTTAGAAAGGACCTGAAGAACTTGTGTTAATGTTCCCTATAAATCTTGTTGGCTTATTTAAGCAACTAGTTCAGTGAGACATAAGTCCGTGGTGGGGTTTAAAAAGTTTGGCTGCTTCATTGGGTAATAATGTGGTGAAATGGAAAGAAATGGCTTTGAAGTCAGATCTTTAGGTTTAGCTTTCCAGTCTCTCTAAACCACGTACTATCTCTGTGACATAAAAATCTTTAGCCTCAGTTTTATCATCTGTTGAAAAGCAAATGGAATATCTCTTAAGGTTGTCGTGTGAGTTAAATGAGAAACCAGAAAAAATTGTCTTGCATAGTGTCTGACACACAGCAGGAAGTTAATGTTAGTTAGTGCACATTCATCCTTACACTCTTCATTCTTTCCATGAATTTGCTTTTCAGTGCTGAGTGCCCCAGCAAGGAAGTAGAGTACATGTAATTACAAGAGTGTTGTGTTCTAGAGGGATTTAAGGTAGTACTTAGGATCCATGTTTCTAGGATTGTTTTTAAGTAAACTATTCGCCTAAACACTTCTAAGAAAAATCCCCAAAACCAGAGATTGTTTTCTCACACCTCTTAATCATTTATGCTTTCATTGAATTTGTTAGTCCTTTTCATCTGTTTTCAATCAATATGGAAAACATTCTTATGCATAGTAATATAAGGTATCCTTGAAGGGAGCACCTTATGAGGTGTCCATGTATGCACCCAAACAAAATAAAGTTACGCTAGAAGAAGTCCAGACCTGGTTCTGAAAAGGCAAGGGCAATCTGTGCTTAAAATGTGGAATCTATATTATCTGACCTTTTTATGGCAAGAGTATTATTAACTGATATTTATGAAATGTTTTATAAATATTTAAAATTTAGCAGACAGTTCTACATAAATTATTTTCTTTAGTCCTCACAATTAACCCTGTAAGATTGGATGGGTAGTATGATTGCCTTTGGACAGATTAAAAAATAGAGACCCACACTGCGGTAGCATTGAATCAGTTCCATTGGAGTACAGGATTGTAGTTAAGTGCTGGGTTTTTTTGTTTGTTTGTTTGTTTGTTTTGGTGTTGTGTTTTCATGGTACTTTATTTGTGAAGTGACTGAGGAGTGAATCTACAGCAGAATACTAGTGAAATCTTTCTTCAGTTAAATGGGAAGCAGCAGAAAGAAGTGGGAAAAGGCTTGGTGACTTGTATTAATAAATATAGATTGATCTAAGTGGTGTGCTCTCTTTTCCTTTGGAGACATTCTGTTGGTTAACTTTTGGGGAGTTGGGCATTTCATAATAATTATACTACTACTACTACCACCACCACCACCTAGACATTTACTGAGTTTTTACTAGGTACTAGGCACTGTTCTCTGTGGAATATATGAATTCTAGTCCTTGCAACAATCTTATGAGGCAGAGATACAGTTGTTAGCTCTATTTTATATGTCAGAAAAAGCTGAATCTAAAGAAGCCAGTACTACAGACTGTGAGACCTTTCTCTTACCTTAGAAATATGCCCTATACATTATACATATATAGGTCTGCTGGAAATTTTAAAAGGTTTAGAAGGCTTTTTAACACATTTGCAGGATATTGGTAATTGAGTGTTACTAAGCTTTACTTTTCCAGTTTAAAAAATTCAAGTTTTCAGTTTTTAGTTCATAGCATTAAAAAAAAATCCCTCTAATATTGTTAATTTTTACCATAAGATAAAGCAAGTTTAATGTATCTCTGTTTTCTGCATATGGAGTAAAGGTCTACATATGAATCATAGATCACGTTGTTTAATTTACTGCGAGGTTACTTAGGAATTCTGGCTCACTATTTGAAATAAACTCATTTTTTGATTGTAAAACTTTTGAGGAGAGTCTTCATATTTTCACTGGGTCCCATTTTCTTGAAGGAAGAAAATGTTTTGAAGAATGAGCTATAAGGGGACTTCCCTAGTGGTGCAGTGGTTAAGACTCCACACTCCCAATGCAGGGGACCCGGGTTAGGATCCCTGGTCAGAGAACTAGATCCCACATGCATGCCGCAGCTAAGAGTTTGCATGCCACAACTAAGGAGCCAGCGAGCCACAACTAAGGAGCCCTCGAGCTGCAATTAAGGAGCCTGCCTGCCACAACTAATACCCGACTCAACCAAATAAATAAATAAAATATTTTTAAAAATATTAAAATAAAAACTCTTAAAAAATGAGCTATAAAAATTAAGAACAACATGATATTGTTTATTTACTTATTTCTACTGATTACAGAATTAGTAAAAATTAATGTTGGTATTTCAGTTTTATTAGTTTATTAGTTCAGATACTTGGCTTGGTTATAGAAAGTAAAAATTGAATGGCTTTTCCATAGGTCTGTTAATGTACGACCTGCTTCATTCTTTGATGCATTTTTCAAACATTTATTCACCACCTACTCCATGCCAGCACAATGTGTATATGTAGGGATGAAAAGTAGGAATAAGATAACAATCCTCTTACTTAAATAGCTTACAGTCTCTGAGAGAGATACATGGGCAAGCAAGTGTTTATAGTACATTTTGATAAGTACTGTGGTAAGTTATGTCTAGATAATGATAAAACTCAGCATTATTGGTAGTTGGGGTGGGTGTATGTATAGGTGTTGAGGCCGGAAGTAAAGGAAGTCTTTGCTGGAGTAGAGATGAGGTTGTAGTACAAAGTAAGGTTTTTCTGATCAGAGAAAGTAGCATGTATAAAGGGAGACATAGAACTACATTCTCTAGGATCCTGAATAGTTCCCAAGGGCTATAGCATGAAGTGTGGGTAAAGATCATTTTTATATGTGGTGGTGCTGATGCAGGAGAGAAGAGTAGTGGTCATGTCATGAAGCCTTGCATTTTATCCTGGGAATTTTCATTTCTTTCCTCTGAAGATTATGGGGAGCCATTGGAAAAATTAAAGCAGATTGATGGGATCTGATTCTTCTTTTGGTTACATCACTAATGGCAGCAGTGTAGGAAATGGATTAGGATGGAGCAGGACTAAAATTAGGAAGACCCTTTAGGAAACTCCCAATAATCCAAGTGAGAAATGGTGACAGCCTGGATTAAGGTATTAGCTGTGGTGATAAAGAGAAAGGGACAGATTTAAGACATGGAGGTAAAATTAACGAGGTAAGGTTAGTGTTTTAAAACCACATTGAGGGGTTCCCTGGTGGCTCAGTGGTTAAGAATCTGCCTGCCAATGCAGAGGACGCAGGTTCGAACCCTGGTCCGGGAAGATCCCACATGCCACAGAGCAACTAAGCCCGTGCGCCACAACTACTGAGCCTGCGCTCTAGAGCCCGCGAGCCAAAACTGCTGAGCCCATGTGCCACAACTTCTGAGCCTGCGCTGTAGAGCCCGTGAGCCACAACTACTGAAGCCCACGTGCCTATAGCCTGTGCTCCGCAACAAGAGAAGCCACTGCAATGAGAAGCCCACACACCACAACGAAGAGTAGCCCCCATTCACCGCAACTAGAGAAAAAGGCCACACGCAGCAACGAAGACCCAACGAGCCAAAAATGAATAAATAAATTTTATTTAAAACAAAAACAAAACACATTGAACCAAACTATCAGGTTATAAGTGTAATTATATGTCTATGACATGTATATAGTTCATCCACCACAAGTTTTTTTGAAGCATTTTCTTCTTTTCTAATATGCTTCTGTTATATTTTCTGTATGTCTTCACTGTCTCTATTCCAGAAATAGAAAACCCATTTCTGGAAACAGGTCCACTGTTTAATCTTACTTCTTATTTTTTTTTTCTGGTCATAATTTAAATTCATGGTAGTAGTGCCATATAGAGTTACAAACAAAAGCTAAATTTATACTGTTGTTTAGATTTCCCTATGTAGTTACCTTTACTGGTGCTCTTTATTTCATTGTGTGAATTCAGGTTACTATCCAGTGTCCTTTATTTCGGCCTGAAGTTCTCCCTTTAATATTTCCTGTAGAGTAGGCCTGCTGGCAGTGAGTTCTCTCAGTTTTCATCTGTCTGAGAATGTCTTAATTTCTTCTTCATTTTTGAGGAGGGAGGGGAAGTCCCAGGTAGCAGTGGCTTCTTCAGTGAAAACGGGAAGGAGAAGAGAGGAGGGAAGGAGAAACCTAATGTGGTGTCCTGGCCAACCATTCCTGGATGGCAAGTTGGATGTTGGGGACTAATTATATTAGTGGAGGGCTTCAAGGCAAAAGATCTTCCTTTGGAACCCTAACACTGGTGGGAGGAGAGGTGGATGAGTACAGCTGAGGGACTAGTTCTAAGGAATCAGTTTGGTAGTACTTGTCAGAACTGATACGGAGAGAGCTATTATATCACATGGATTGAACATCAGATATTAAAACCTATGGCTTAACATCGTTCTCAGTGGTGAAAAACTGAAACCATTTCCTTTAAGATCAGGAACAAGACAAGGTTGTCCACTCTCACCACTGTTACTCAACATAGTTTTGGAAGTTTTAGCCACAGCAGTCAGGGAAGAAAAAGAAATAAAAGGAATCCAAATTGGAAAAGAAGAAGTAAAACTGTCACTGTTTGCAGGTGACATGATACTATACATAGAGAATCCTTAAGATGCTACTAGAAAAAATCAATGAATTTGGTAGAGTAGAAGGATACAAAATTAACGCACAGAAATCTCTTGCATTCCTATACACTAATGATGAAAAATCTGAAGGAGAAATTAAGGAAACAGTCCCATTTACTCTTGCAACAGAAAGAATAAAATACCTAGGAATAAACCTACCGAGGGAGACAAAAGACCTGTATGCAGAAAACTATACGACACTGATGAAAAAATTAAAGATGATACAAACAGATGGAGAGATACACCATGCTCTTGGATTGGAAGAATCAACATGGTGAAAATGAACATACTACCCAAAGCAATCTACAGATTCAGTGCAATCCCTGTCAAACTACCAATGGCATTTTTCACAGAACTAGAACAAAAAATTTTACAATTTATATGGAGACACAAAAGACCCCAAATAGCCAAAGCAGTCTTGAGAAAGAAAAACAGAGCTGGAGGAATCAGGCTCCCTGACTTCAGACTATACTACAAAGCTACAGTAATCAAGACAGTATGGTACTGGGACAAAAACAAATATAGATCAATGGAACAAGATAGAAAGCCCAGAGATAAACCCACCCACCTATGGTCAACTAATCTATGACAAAGGAGGCAAGGATATACAATGGAGAAAAGACAGTCTCTTCAATAAGTGGTGCTGGGAAAACTGGACAGCTACATGTAAAAGAATGAAATTAGAACACTCCCTAACACCATACACAAAAATAAACTCAAAATGGATTAAAGACCTAAATGTAAGGCCAGACACTATAAAACTCTTAGAAGAAAACATAGGCAGAACACTCCATGACATAAATCACAGCAAGATCCTTTTTGACCCATCTCCTAGAGAAATGGAAATAAAAACAAAAATAAACAAATGGGACCTAATGAAACTTAAAAAGTTTTTGCACAACAAAGGAAACCATAAACAAGATGAAAAGACAACCCTCATAATGGGACTAAATATTTGCAAACAAAGCAACTGACAAAGGAATAATCTCCAAAATATACAAGCAGCACATGCAGCTCAATATCAAAAAACAAACAACCCAATCCAAAAATGGGCAGAAGACTTAAATAAACATTTCTCCAAAGATGATATACAGATTGCCAACAAACACATGAAAGGATATTGAACATCACTAATCATTGGAGAAATGCGAATCAAAACTGCAATGAGGTATCACCTCACACTGGTGAGAATGGCCATCATCAAAAAATCTACAAGCAGTAAATGCTAGAGGGGGTGTGGAGAAAAGGGAACCCTCTTGCACTGTTGGTGGGAATGTAAGTTGATACAGCCACTATGGAGAACAGTATGGAGGTTCCTTAAAAAACTAAAAATAGAACTATCGTTCGAACCGGCAATCCTACTGGGCATATACCTTGAGAAAACCATAATTCAAAAAGGAGCATGTACTACAGTGTTCATTGCAACACTATTTACAGTAGCCAGGACATGGAACCAACCTAAGTGTCCATCAACAGATGAATGGATAAAGAAGATGTGGCACATATATACAATGGAATATTACTCAGCCATAGAAAGAAACAAAATTGAGTTATTTGTAGTGAGGTGGATGGACCTAGAGTCTGTCATACAGAGTGAAGTAAGTCAGAAAGAGAAAAACAAATACAGTATGCCAGCACATATATATGGAATCAAAAAAAAAATGGTTCTTACAAACCTAGGGGCAGGACAGAAATAAAGACGCAGACGTAGAGAATGAACTTGAGGACATGGGGAAGAGGAAGGGTAAGCTGGGACGAAAGAGAGTAGGCTTGACATATATACACTACCAAATATAAAATAGGTAGCTAGTGGGAAGCAGCTGCATAACCCAGGGAGATCAACTCAGTGCTTTGTGACCACCTAGAGGGGTGGGATAGGGAGGGTGGGAGGGAGACGCAAGAGGGAGGGGATATGGGGATATATGTATACATATAGTTGATTCACTTTGTTATACAGCAGAAACTAACACAACATTGTAAAGCAATTATACTCCAGTACAGATGTTAAAAAAAAAAAACAAAAACCTATGGCTTTCTTAAAGTTGTAACACATAACAAGTGTGTTTGACCTGCAAGATTTCTTTGCCTGTGAGAAAGCTTTCGCTACAAATTTTTAATTTTTCACTCTTCACTGGTAAAAAACACATAACATAAATTTTACAATCTTAACAAGTTCAGTAGTGTTAAGTATGTTCATTTTGTTGTGCAGCAGATCTCCAGAACTTTTTTTATCTTGCAAACCTGAAACGCTATACCTGTTTAAACAGCTATCCATTTCACCCCTGACCCCAGTCCCTAGTAACCACTATTCTACTTTCTGTTTCTATGATTTTGACTACTTTGGGGATACCTCATATAAGTGGAAACATTGAGTATTTGTCTTTTTGTGACTGGCTTATTTCACTTAGCATGCTCTCCTCAAGGTTCGTCCATATTGTAGCTTATACCAGGATTTCCTTTCATTTTATGGCTAATATTCCATTGTTGTATATATCACATTTTTATCCATCCTCTTCATTTATTTTCTTTTTTCCATTTTTTTCATCTATTTAAAAATTTAAGTATAGATTATCTTTCCTGTTCACCCACTAAGTTTTTTTATCTCTAGGTTTTAACTTATTAAGGGACATAAACCATTTGTCTGACTTGTTCTTTGCAAGTCATATTAGTGGTTATTTTTTCCACCTATTTTGCTGCTATATTGCTAATTTATATATTGCTATATTAATTGTACAGTTAGAGATCTTTGAATTATTTTATTAGTTTCCTTAGATATTTAAGTGATTGAAAGTTTTAAAAGAACCTGGGACTTTACCAGTTAAATAATTATCCCCGTAATGAGGCTTACAAATTCTTTTCCAATAGCATACAAACTCTGCACTGTACAGGTTTAAATTATAGCCCCTAACACTGCCTCAAGGCTTGTGACATTATAACTTTTCAACCAAGCAATGCTTAATTTGTTATGAAAGTGAAAGAAAAGTTAACTAATTCCATCAAAATTGTGCTGCTGACATCTGTTTCTGATAAAAATTTTAGTAATATGATAAGAATTAAAAGCATTGTGTGATTACTGGTTTCTGATTCCCACAATAGTAAACTGTCAATGACTTGTCTTTCTTTTGTGAATCATTTATATACGTGAGGTGTTATTAAGTCCAAATGGAAAAGAAATGTGGTGCTGAGGGACACTAAAGCAATAATTGAGTTTGTTTCTGAAACTAATCTTCTTAGATTGCGTGTTATATTTGTTAAATAAATTATATTTTGCTCCTTGAATTTTGCAAATTAATTAAAAATTGTATGAAAGAATTTTTAATATATGTTATATTTAGGGCATAATTTTTTCTAAAGCCACATAATATTTTAACATACACAGGTCATTGTTTTAAATCTATTTTTCACTCTATAACATGTGATGAATTGTTTAAATTTTCCTTAAATTACTAGTATTAGAGGAAGAGATATGGCCTTTGAGGTTAAAATTTATTTGGAGGTAATGAAGGTATATATAAATGATCTTGAAACCAAACTCCGGTGGTAAGAAAGAAGAAAGCAATTCTTCAAAAGAAGATGCCTGATTAAGGTAATGGAAAGAAGAAGAGAGGGCAGAATCAGAAAGAAAGAGTCAAATAGGGAGGAAAGAAGAGTGACTAGGTAAGAAAGGGTGAAGTTAGCTTTTATTAAGAAAAGGAGAAGAGAATGAGACCTACAGGGAGTTAGGGTTTTTTAACTTCTTACATAGCTGAGGTAGTTGCCTTTGATCTCTCAGAACCTGGAATAGAGTTGTTTGATCAGGTATTTTAGTATTGCTTGAAATTGCTGTTGTTGCTGAGCAACTTTGTCACTGGTGCATCTACTAGGGTTATCGCAAAAATAACCCTGGAGATGCTAATCTCAGCAACACATGCTTTTCAGTTAACTCTCTAGGCTAGTCGGCTTGACTTGTGTCAAGCATATTTGGTTCAGTAGCCCATTTTCTTTCCACTGCACAATCCAGCTTTGGTAGGGAAGCAGTGTTCTTGATTTACTGTATGTCCTACAACTTTGCTGAACTCATTTATTGCCTGTAGTAAATTGATGTTCTGGGATATGTAATAGTCTGTGATCATGCCTTCTGTACAAATTCATATTTTTATTTCTTCCCCTTTTTTCCTATTGTGACTTTAGGTAAGATACTAATTCTCTTAAACTTCACCTTTGTCATGTACAAAACAAGCATTATAGACTATTTGAATCACAGGCTTGGAAGAATTATATGAGAGATTTTGTGGAAGGGATCCAGTAAGATGTTGTAGCAGAGGGGTATTATACAGACATCCTAGTCTTATTTCCATTTTAATTGCAAATGTTTCTGTTTTTCCTTTTTGTATCATTCTAGTGTTTAGTTTCAGAAAGAAGTCTTTTTTTTTTTTTTTTTTTTAAAGATTTATTTTTTTCATTGATTAACTGATTGACTGATTGATTGCCATGCTGGGTCCTCGTCCCCGTGCCAGGGCTCCCCCCAGCCGCGGCAAGCGGGGGCCACTCCTCACCACGGTGCGCGGGCCTCCCACCACCGCGGCCCCTCCTGTTGCGGAGCGCAGGCTCCAGACACGCAGGCTCAGCAATTGTGGCTCACGGGCCCAGCCGCTCCGCGGCACGTGGGATCCTCCCAGACCAGGGCCCGAACCCGTGTCCCCTGCATCAGCAGGCAGACTCCCAACCACTGCGCCACCAGGGAAGCCCAAGAAGTCTTTTTAAATCACATTAACATACTCTCAAATGCCTGTTTTTTCAGCATTTTAATTCTGAATACTTTATCTGATCAATTCTTGAATAATGGGATGATATAACATTTTAATTACAACATTTTTCTATAGAAATGCGGAATTATCGTTTCAGCGACATACTCTATGGTTGAATCTAAGGATATAATACAACTTTTATTTTAATAATAACTCCCTCATAGAATTGTTTGGTATTATATGAGTTAATGTACGTTCAGTACTTGGCACAGGACCTGGCACTTGGGAAGCACTGTATATAGGTTAACTACTGTCATTGTCATCACCATTATCATTGTCCTCATTGTTGCCATCATCAGAGCAGTCTTTCCTGACTACTGTGTATATGTACATATAGTAGCACTTCTATTCCAACATCATTCTCCTTTCCCTGCCTTACCTTTTTTTCTTAGCTCTTAATAACTACTTTATATTTTATTTATTTATTCATTTATGTGCTTATCATCTGTCTCCCTCAACTTCAGTATACATTCTTTACAGGCAAAGATTATTTTTTTCATGATTTATGTCCAGTACCTAGAACAGAGTACATTACATAGTGTAAATATTTGATAAATGGATGAATGAGTAAATGACTGAACCAATGGTCCATTTACCTCTCAGAGTGAAAGATATTTCAGAGATTCACAGAATATATCTCTAACTTACCCCATTTGAGGAAAATATTTGAATAGATTCTGTCAAACAGCAAATGAATCAGAATGGAGGCCTCAAAAGAAGATTATGAAGAGAAGAGGAAACAGTTAAAAGCAGTGAACCTTTCAGTATATATTACCAAATCCAAATGACTAATGATAGAGTGACAAAGTATGCTAAACAAGAATTCTTGAAATGCAAAGGACATTCTAATAGCCTTTAACCAAAAATAATTAACTCTAAATGAATTAAAAGAACAGTGTAGAACTTCCCCGGTGGCACAGTGGTTAAGAATCCGCCTGCCAGTGCAAGGGACACGGGTTTTAGCCCTGGTCCGGGAAGATCCCACATGCCGCGGAGCAGCTAAGCCCGTGCACCACAACTGCTGAGCCTGTGCTCTAGAGCCCGTGAGCCTCAACTACTGAAGCCCGCATGCCTAGAGCCCCTGCTCTGCAACAAGAGAAGCCACCACAATGAGAAGCCTGTGCACTGCAACGAAGAGTAGCTCCGGCTCGCCGCAACTAGAGAAAGCCCGCGTGCAGCAGCAACGAAGACCCAATGAAGCTATCCATAGATAGATAGATAGATAGGTAAAATAAAAGAACAATGTATATAGGGTTCATCAGATTGAAGGAAGAAACTCAGATGCTGAAAAAATATTTGCTAAGACTCAACAGCTTTTCCTTTTCCATTAAAGTACATAAATGTAATAAAGTATATAAAAAACAGAAAAAACACATTATTTTAAACTTGGTGAAATGCTTTATCTACTTCTAATAACAGGTGTGCCCTCTATTATCGTTATCATTCATTGTTTTGTTTTATATGTTCTAGCATGTTCTATAAGATAAAATGATGGAATAATCAGTATAATATTAGAAAAGAAGAGGAAAAATGTATTTTAGTTTATTGGTATGATTGATTGTATAGCTGGAAAACCTGAAACATATCAGTGAAAGATTACTAGGATTAATAAATGAAATTAGTAAATGAATATATATAAGATAAAATACACAGGAGTCAATAGCCTTTCTTGTTACTGAAAATTTATTAAAGAAAAATTGAAAAAATAATCAATTCAAAGTAGTTTTAAAAACTAGAAAATAACTTAGGAATGAATTTAATAAGAGGAGTACAGTTCTATATTAAGAAAGCTATAAAATCGCATTGAAAGATATTATACTAAAACAGGAATAAAGGGAAATGTATGTTGGCTTTATAAAATACATTTCTAATTCTTATGATATTGTTGTTATCTAAGGACTATGTCACAATTCCTTTTTACCCAAAGTCCATTAAAAAAACATTTATTGTACTTCTGGTCAAAATTCCACCAGGGTTTATGTTGGAATTGGATAAAATGTTCATGTTTGTTGACTTAGAAAATTTTTAAAAAGTAAGGAGTAAATAGCTATGCCAGATATGAAAATATACTCTAGAGCCACTATAATAAAAATAGGATGGCACTGATATATATTTATGAATACAAAGGTTAGAAATAGATTCTAGTATAAATGGGAATTTAATTGGTAAAGGTGAAAATTTTAATTCAGTGGGAAAATGATAATCATATTGTCAAGACAGCACATATATCCAAAAATAAAAAGGAGAATCTTTGGTCTCTTATAATACCCAAATAAATTCTATATGAACTAAAGGCTTAAGTGAAAAAATAAAAATTCTGCATTATGTGTATGATTTAGAAGTTGGAGAGAAATTTCTAATCAGGTCCGGAAAATCAGAAGGTATGAAAGAAAAGATAAGTCTAATCATGTAATAAGTAGAAATTTTGTACGGAATCCAACTAAGTGAATAAACAATAGGTTGGGAAAAATATTTATACCTCCAATAACAGTTAAGAGGCTGATATCTAAGATATAAGAAATTTTACAAATTAATAACAAAAAGACAATCCAGTGTAGAAAAAAAAAAAAAACTACACAGGAGATTTGAATAGATAACTCACAGAAGAGCAAATCCACATAGCCAAAAAACACATCATCTAAAGTAGTATGGGAAATGCAAATTAAAGTAACAATGAGATAATCATTTTATATCTGAAGTTAAAAAGAGTTACGACAGTGCTTTTGGGAGATTAGAAAAAAGGGCATTGGTAGTAGAAATGTGAAGTTTACAGCTTAAGAATAGAAAAGCAATTTGGCAGTATCACTCCTGAGAATCTATCTCAGAGAAATAAAAGCCCAAATATATAAAGATGTATGTACTTTTTAATGTAAATATCTCTTTGTAGTATTGTCAGTAGTGGTAAAAAACTGGGAACAAAGCAGGAAAAGCTGAATACATTTCATATGTTTCAGCCAAGTACCATTACGCAGCCATTAAAAAGAATGGAATTGGATGTATTCCACTGCCTGCTATGAAATGAGAAAAATAAGACGCAGAGAAGTGTATGCTGGGACAACCCTATCCCCAAGAAACAAAATAAGATTCTCAAACGTCTGCATATGTTTGTATATGATTATTTGAGAATGGAGAACGAGGTATGGGGCAGTATGCCTGGAGTTACGGGGTAGGGGGAAGATGGTGACGGGGAAAATGGGGGTGGGGGAGACTAAGTAGTTACAGCCTCATCTTCGGACAAGGGCTCAATTAGAACACTAACAGTACAGTAATAAAAGAGCTTGAGGTAAAAAGGAGACCTCCTGATTTATGGGACACAAACGAAAGGTATAGAATTGAAACATACTGTTTCTAGGTATGTTAACCATGGTGTATTAAGGGTTATTAACAATTTGTTGGGGAGGAGGCATTAAAAAAGGATTATCAGTGCATATTATATATTCATTTTGAAGGCGCTATGGGGGTGAACCCACACATATACCTGGGGAACCATTCCAAGCAGAAGGAATAGCCCGTGGAAAGCCATTGTGTGTTTGGGAAAAGCAAGGAGGCCACTGAGGCTGGATAAGAGTGATGGTGGGAGAGAGAAGCAGGAGATAAGATCAGAGAGGTAAGAGAAGTGAGTACAGGAGTTGATGGTGGTGGTAGGTTAGATCAGGAGTAGTGAGTTAATAGATATTTTTAGACCCTTGTAAGGCATTGAGCAGCAAAGTGATAAGATCTGATTTACATTTCAAAAGGATTATTCTGGTCTTATTGAGAACAGACTGTGGTAAGGGATGGGCAAAGATAGAAGCAAAAAGACCAGTTGGGAGGCTATTGTAATAATCCAGGTGAGAGATGATGGTGGCACGTATAGGCTGGTAGCACTAGAGGTGATGAGACCTGGTCAGATTTTGGCTATATTTTGAAAATAGAACCAACAGAATTCCCTGACACATTGGATGTGGGGTATAAAAGAAAGAGGAATTAAGTTAGCTGGTGGGAACTATCATAAAACAAAATAGAAAAAAGGGAGGGAAAGAGTGAGAGAGAGGAGGGAGGAAGAGAGGGGGATAAGAACCTTAAGAAGCAGCAGGAACTTAACACAAAGATTATCTTTGCTTTTAGTCTCTAGCCAAGTGTGTGTGCTTGTGTATGTTAGGGCTGGGATCTTCTGTACCAATTAAATCACACTACAGCCTGCTGTTCTCTCTCTCTCTTTTTTTTTTTTTTTTTTTGTTTAAGACTAACCCTGAATGGGCACATAATTGTATTGAGTTGTTAGAGCAAATATTAAAATAATAGAAAAAGAAAAATGGGTGTTTTTGGGGAATTAGGTCAAGTACAGATTGAAACCTGCATATTAAGGAAGTCAAAAAGGGAATGAGATAACAGGAATTCTTGTCTCGAAAGGGTAAGATGAAGGGAAGGAGTTAACACTAAGAATGAAAGAGGAGAGAGTCTTTCTTCTTCCACCTGGGGTATAGGACCTTGAAATAGGAATCTGAATTTTAAGATACAAGAACATCATTCATTTCTTCAACAAAATTGGGATTAAAAAAAAAACAACTTAGTACTAAATGATAACTGTTGGACAATGATAAAGGTAAGCGGGGGGACGTTGTTGTTGATGGAGGTGAAAATATTGCTGAAATTATATGGAATTCCTAACATATTCCAGGTGCTTCTGGGCAGTACATGGGAATTTAAGGGAAAAGAGAAATTTTTCCAATTTACCTTCTGGGAAAACTCCAAGGGTTAATTCTATGAATTTTCTGTTAATGAAATGTCATAAGCTGACATTTAAATTTTGGGAGACAGCACCAGTTGGGAAAACAAGAAAGCCCATCCTTCCTTTTAGTATTCTGGTGCAATACTTGCTGGAGCAAGCTGTTTGCCAGGTAACTTGTATGATCCATAGAAAGAAACTGGCGCTAGAAGGATCAGTCTGCTTTCCTTGTTTTAAGTATCTACCAGGATCACTTCTATTCAAAATCAAAAGTTGTGTTCTGTGTAGCTTAATATTCTTTAATTTCTACTGATTACTGTCAGCAATATCGACTACATCTAGGTCTGTCTCATCAAAGAATAAATAATAAATAATTCAGGAATAAACTTTGGCTTTTATTAACTTTCATTTAGTACCTCTGTTTCTAGGCTGAACTAGATAGTTGAGTTTTCTTTAGGAATTGGCAGCCCCATTTTCTTATTAGAAAATGATAGGTGCATGGTTTTGTAATAAACATTTCTGAAATTTCAGAGTGAATGGGAGAAGGCTCTAGAAGGTACTGTGCATTAGGAATGGGGGATGAGGTAGGAAGGAGAGAGAATGAACAGGATTAACTCTAGGTAATTTTTGACATTTTTCGAACTGACCTGTTAACCTCCTTCCCTCCCCTTGTTTGACGTGGGGAAGGGGTTGATGTTGTAGAGTTGAGATTTTACAGATATGTGGGGAAAGGAGAGGGGGCTAGTGGCATGATTAGATTTTACACAGTGTGGTGGAATGCTGTTCTTTCATTTTACTGTTAAGGCTTTTAGCTTTCAGAGTTGAGACCAGGCAAAGTCAGGTGATGGCAGGGACTGCTGCTTTCAGTGCTGTTGTCCTAGTGCTGGAGTTGACATGTTGTTACTCAAAAGGGATTGCAGTTCACTACTGGAAGATTTTAAGCTGACTAGGAACTAGGGATTTATAGAACAGACAAGGCAGTGGGAGCCAGGCTGGTGAGGAGGTACAGAAAGAAATCATTCTGAGGAAAGTAAGTTATTGTGTTCACTGCAAAAAACAACTGAAAGCACAAGTGCGTGTTGGGTTTTAAGGGGACCTTGCCTCTGAAGTGGAACAGAGCCTTGCAGCCACACTTCTTACCAAAAATAGTTTCTTGACTTTTTCTTTAACAATTGTCACTAGAAGAAGTAAGGAAAGGCAGATCGCCAAGAGGTAGTTCATCACATTTGGAGAGTAATAACATTGAAGTGTGTTTAGTAATAACACTCTTGAGTTTAGACTGCTGTGCAGCTGACAGACTTCTTATTTTTCGTATATTGTACCATCTACCTTTGTTGTAGCGTTGATTCCTAGGAGTTTAGGGTAGATTTAAACTTTGTTGGAGAAGTACAGTTTTCTTTTAAAATTTTATTTATTTATTTATTTTTGGCTGTGTTGGGTCTTCTTTTTTTTGTGCGAGGGCTTTCTGTAGTTGCGGCAAGCGGGGGCCACTCTTCATCGCGGTGCGCGGGCCTCTCACTATCGCGGCCTCTCTTGTTGCGGAGCACAGGCTCCAGGCGCGCAGGCTCAGTAATTGTGGCTCACGGGCCCAGTTGCTCCACGGCATGTGGGATCTTCCCAGACCAGGGCTCGAATGTTCCCTGCATTGGCAGGCAGATTCTCAACCACTGCGCCACCAGGGAAGCCCCAGTTTTCTTTTTCTTAAAGTTGACATTGACAAGCAGTGAGACTGATTTTTTTTTTTTCAGAAATATCTATATGTGATGTTCATTGATATATTTAGTCAGTCAATATTTACTGAATATCAACCCTTTATTTAAGCACTGGTAATTCAAAGATGAATGAATCAGACACATTCTCTGTCTTGAAGTAGCTCACAGTTTATGAGCATGACATTATGTGGGTACTTGCAAATATTCATTTGAATTTTTCTAATAGGTTCATTTACCTTTGTTTAATATATAATTTAGTGTTTAGCAGGAAAATGCTTCTAATGTACTATATATGTGTCATTTAGCCTTTAGCAGCTTTATGAACACACTTATTTACTTCATAGTATCTGAAATATACAATTATTTCTTGCCCCCTTACCTGTCACTTTAAGCTGAAAGTCTAGGTTTGACATGTTTTTGTTTATTCTAAAAATGTTTGGAACCTACTACCAACATCTTACTTCCAGAGTCCCTGCACCTTTAAAGGACTCTTTAATGAGCAAGAGAATGGCCACCCTGCTAAGACATCACTGGTGATTTTTGATTAGAAGTTGATACTTAAATCTCTGCATCTGGTTCTTTTGTTTAAATGAGACTGTTTGGTTCAGCAGAGCAAAACAAAAATTGAAATGTTATATATAATCTCAGTACCTGTAATTGTCCATAAACAATCAATTCTAGTTTTATGAACTCCCAAATCTTTGGTACACCAAAGATTGTACTAATAACTGTTGTAATTGGTCTTTGTGGCTGTGTGTTTAAATGTTGGAAATGGGACTTTAATATGAACATGCAGTAAACCTTAACCACAGAGGCACACACAGGTTCCAATATAATATAGAGCAGGAAAGAGACACATGTAAACAGACATATTCCTCATCTTAATATGTGGAGCCATACTTCCATAGAATTGCATTCAATGTTTATAAAGAGAGAGCTGGCAATGAAAAACTGCTGTTCCTATGGTTTTACTGTGTATTTTGATCTCTAGGTTATTTACTTTTTCTAAATGTGTAGGAATGGTATTAAAAGATGCTGGTATCAGTTAATTATTTAATTGAATAATAAAAAGTTGTATAATAGGGGGGGATGTCACATGCCTTCATTTACCTTAGGAGAAGAAGGTTATTGTTGAGAAAAAATGATTTTAAAATAATAAATAGTTTTGGATAAGAAATTCTTTGTTAAACATAAAAGCCATGGATAGTTTAAAGCTTAAGTATGATGTGGCATTGTAATTTCTGTTGCATTGGGACACTTTATTCCTAAGAATGTCTTCAATAAATTTTTTTTTTTTTTTTAAATTATTAGCACCTTTAATTATTATTTATTTATTTATTTATTTTGGCTGTGTTGGGTCTTCACTTCCGTGCGAGGTCTTCCTCCAGTTGCGGCAAGCGGGGGCCACTCCTCATCGCGGCGCGCGGGCCTCTCACCACCGCGGCCTCTCTTGTTGCGGAGCACAGGCTCCAGACGCGCAGGCTCAGCAGTTGTGGCTCACGGGCCCAGTCGCTCCGCGGCATGTGGGATCCTCCCAGACCAGGGCTCGAACCCGTGTCCCCTGCATCGGCAGGCAGACTCCCAACCACTGCGCCACCAGGGAAGCCCCCAATAAAATATTTTGTCACTAAATGTCTCTGTACAACACAAGGAGTACAATTTTCTCAGAAGTTTTCTAATGAAAACTTATAATTTAGAAATATTAAACAAATACATTCAATATGATGAATGATGTTACCCATTTAATATAAAGAATGCCATAAAGCATCAAATAAAATATTAATTTTAGTTCTTAATCTATTTTCTCCTTCAAAATATTATGTATTTATTAATAACAGTTTATAGAAATGAGAAATAATAGATGTGTCTGTACAAGTTTAAGTTTGTTCGAACTTTAAGTTTTAAAATCAAAATTGTTGATTTCTTTTATGTTAAACTTCTGAGAAGTAGTGAAAAGATTGTTGACCAGAGTAAGGAGATAAATATTTTATAAGATGGGGAGGTTCAATATATACCAAATACCATAGAACTATACTTTTGAAGAAGCCTTAATTGAATTCTTTAGTAGTGATAAAATCTCAGTTCCTCTTTAAGTTCTCAGTAATGAAGTTCATTTATTCAGTCAATAAATACTTATCGAGTTCCAGGCACTGTTCTATGGGCAGGAGTTAGAGCACTGAATAAGACAAAAATTCCTGCCTTAATGGTGTTTACATTCCAGTTGGATTAGACAAATAATACATGAAACAAATAAGTACAATATATAGTATTAGATTTGGAAATTGCTAGTGAGGAATATGAAGGTCCGGTTGTACTTTTAAGTATGATAGTGGTGGCCTTGTAAGAAGGAGACATCTAAGCAGAGGCCTGAAGGATATGAAGGAGTGAGCCGCATGGATATCTGGGGTAAGGCCACTTTGGTTAGAGGGAACAGAGAGCACAAAGTCTATGAGACGGGAAGATGCCGGGCTCTTGGAGGCTTAACTAGGAGGCCAGTATGCTGGAGTGCACCAGAGGGACAGTAAGATGAGGCATTTGAGGTAATACAGTTATTACAAATATCTTAAGATACGCTTAATTTTTCTTTAATTGTGCTTTTTGAAATAATGTCAGTCTGATAGCTTACATACTTGCCACTATAGAGACTTATAAAATTACTGTGGAATGGATTTAAATAATTTTAGATGACATTATACTCAAAATTTTGTTCTTTTATCAATCAGTCTCTCATTTTCTCTGGTTAGCTAGCTAGATAATACTCTGTGATTCTATTTTCAACAAGGACATAAACTGTTTTAGGTAGTTCACATATGTATCTGTATATAAGATGGTTAAAAATAACTATGGAAGAAGAATTAATATCCCTCAATATTAGACTCTCTGTGAGAGTGAGAGGCTATGAAATATAGGGAAAAAGATCCTTGGTTACCTGTTCAGACCCTGATTTTGTATTCAGATAGATTTGGTTTATATTCCAGCCCAACTCCGGACCAGCTTAGGAAAATTACATAATCTCTCTGACGCTCAATTGTTTTATCTTCACAACAGGTGAATAAAATTACCTACTTTCCTAATGTAAGCCTTAGAAATAATGTATGTAAAGGGTCTACACAGTACCTTTCCTGCTGGAGGCACTTAATAAATAGTAGGTATTGTCTTGATATGAATAAGAGATAAGGATGGTAGGGATTATTGAGGCCTATGGTTAATCTAGAAATTTTACAGAAGTTAATTGTTTCACTTGTCAAACCTTTTTCTTGGTCTCTAGCAATGGGCAAATGGAGATAATTGAGTTTTCCCACCTTCTGCATTTACTGTTGAAGATGCTAGGGGGACATAGATTAACCTGTGGAAGAGATGATACAGAATTAGATGTAAAACTTTGTTGTTGTCCTGGGGATTCTTGTTCTCAATATTTTTTTTTTTTTTAATTTTTATTCATTTATTTATTTTTGGCTGTGTTGGGTCTTCGTTTCTGTGCGAGGGCATTCTCTAGTTGTGGCAAGCGGGGGCCACTCCTCATCGCGGTGCGCGGGCCTCTCACTGTCGCGGCCTCTCTTGTTGCGGAGCACAGGCTCCAGACGCGCAGGCTCAGCAATTGTGGCTCACGGGCCCAGTTGCTCCGCGGCATGCGGGATCTTCCCAGACCAGGGCTCGAACCCTTGTCCCCTGCATTGGCAGGCAGACTCCCAACCACTGCGCCACCAGGGAAGCCCCTCTTGTTCTCAATATTTGAATGATATAGGCAGAGGGGTTTATAGTCTTTGTCATAGTAACATCTGCACAGAAATGCCTTCCTCTCTACTCCCAGAGTACTTTATATATGCTTTTGCTACCATTTACATGTGCGTGTTTTACCATTATATGATAAATTGTATTGAGGATTTTTTGTTTCTGCCATAATTAGATTAAATATTCTTTAAGGAAGGAACAATGTCTTCATCTGTAGTCTTAGTGTGAAGCCAAGTGGTGGTAAATTGGTACCACTAGTGTTAGCTCCAGGAGGGCAGGAATTTTAAATTTCTTTCATTCACTAATGTATGTTAAGCATTAGAACAGTACTTGGCACATAGTAAGTACTCAGTAAATATTTGTTGAACGAATGAGTCTTGTCTACCAAAGATAAACATTTAATATTTAAGAATGTTAAGTCTTCTGGTATTAGATTGGGTCAGATTTGACAAAGTCTAGAACTGATGCTTAAATTAGTAGATAAGCTCTACAGAATTTAGTCAGCTAACACGTTTGCCTTGGAGTATCTCCTGGTTTGGAGAGCAGGAACTTACCCAATTTGGATCTTTAGCTGAATAAAAAGTGAAATGGTCAAAAGTCAGTTAGCAGTAAATAAAAATAGAAATAAAAGATCTAGTATTTTACAAATTCAATAACCAATCCATGATTAAGTCATACTTAACCATTTTGTGTTAGTAGTCACTAGTAAGGCAAATCCTCCTGTGGGAAGGTATAGTGCTGAGAAATTTGTGAATTGTAAGCTATTAAGTTGAAGTAGTAAGTGAAGGAAATCAGGAAATGTATTTGGAGTGTCATGAGACTTAATTTATAGTATTACTCTTAAATATTTAAGATTGGTAAATAGTTTAATCATACTTTTTGTTTTACATTTTTTTAAATAGTTAGAAAATAGATTTTATAGTTAAACTTGATTTGAGCACATATGTTTTCCTACTGAGAGTAAAAAAATTTAAAAGCTTGATAATATTTAATGCTATGTTTGTATAGGAATTTGTTAGGTACAGTGTATTTATAGAGAGGGAAACATGAGCAATTGACCAAGAATGATTAGCTGAAATAAGTTATATTGAAATATTATAATATATTATATTATAATATTATATATTATATATTATAATATCAAATTAAGCAAATTTGATACTCTAATAATAAATTTGATACTCTAATAATAAATGCAGGCTATTAATTATTTTAATGTTATTTATTGACAACAATGAAAATGTTGAGAAATATTTTCATAAGAAAAATGGTATTATAAAATAGGTTGATAATAAATCAGTATTTGTAGAAATGAATACTAGAAACCCTTCATTAGTGCATCATTAAATATTACATTTTTTACATCACATATTTTTCACTAGATTATAGAACTACAAAGGAATATCTTCCCTGAAACCTTGCTACAATTTTGAATAAAAGGAATATGAAATTACATAGGAAAACTTAAAAGAGGAAAGACTGTCAAGAATTTTTGAAGTTTTGAAAGCCTTCACCTGGGAGCATCTTATCTCCTCTAAAGTGAGAAAACAAAATTTGGAAATTGAAGAAAGATGTATTTTACTTTATTCTTTGGTATGTAAAGTTAATAAACAGATCTTTAGTTAATGTTGAAAAACATTTAAAAAGATATCAAAAATATTAGTGAACTCAGATCAAAGCTAGTTATAGAAGCATAAAGAAACACTATTACCTATGGTTTTGAAAAGCGAATGAAGAAACAAAAAAAATTTCCTGCAAAATATTAGCAGTCATGCAGCTAATTGAAAGTAGTAAACCTTATGAAAATTTATGTGAAAGTCTAAAACTCCTATGTTAAAACATTCACAGTGTCATGTCATTTTCAAGAAAGGAAGAGCAAATTTTAACTTTGAACTGAGACAGTTACATTTATATGCATTTTAAAACCCCATCTATTTTAGGGGGATTAATATCTGTTTTGTGATTTTTAGAATATTGTTTCTACAGACTAGTTTAACTGTTGCATTTTACAGCTATGTGAGTAGATGTTATAATGGTAATCCTTTCCCATAATATATAGTATTATATTTTGGACCATAGGCCCATTTTACCTATTGTTAATTTTTAATTTAATATTTAAAACATTTGCTCTTTTCTAAAAATGTAATTACTGCCTTAAATAAGATTTTTAGATAACTAACATTTCATTGTACATTATTTCCAAGTTTTTAGGAATAGCGCTTATTGATTCAATGATGAACGAGGACTCTCTTCCTATAAATATTTGAGTGAAACGCACTTTTTTTTAAACCTTTTCTGTACTCCACGTAAAGCTCTTTTGGCTATCTGATAAAGCTTAAAAATGTTTAAAATGCTTTGTTTGATAGAATAGATGTGTCTTGCCTAAGTTATCCATTTTGGTTTTCTAATCAGATATACTTAATCAGGCTGTTCTCACACTCTGAATTCACTGCTGCCTCTCTATCTTTGCTGGTGGTATTCTCCACCACCCCCTTGCCTCTTGATTATCTCAATCCTTTTTCTTTTGAATAGCCATAATAGATGCCTGCTGCTCCTGTTTTTTTCCAAGTACTACTCTCTTGCCCCAGTGCCAGTAGATAATCAGTTTCCCCAGTTTAGTTCATAACCTGCTTCTTTATGAAATCTTTCCCTCAGCTGTTGTAAGTAGATACGTGAAGCAAGCTGTTAAGTTTCTAATTGTTTCTCTCAGAGGTTGAACATCTTTTATAAATGACTTCTGTTAAGATAAAAAAACATGTTTTCCAAATTTGCGGATGCAAAGAAGAAAGGGATAATAAATATTCTTAAATGGCAGAATTAGGATATAGAAATGTCTTGCAGGATGAAGCAATAGATTGAATCCAAGAAGATAAAATTAAACCTATATTAGGTTGAAATATTTCCCCACCCTCACTTCCAGTGAAGGAGTTTAGGCAGGAAGATTGGACCTGGGCAGAGACGTGGATTAACAGCCACGGATATAAAAAGTATTTAGGAGATTTGGTTGACAGTGAATTCCATATGCAGAAAAGGTTATGTCATGTAGGGTTGCTCATAGATATATTGTCTGTGTATGTGTGTATAATATATACAGTTGACTTAAAGTAAATGAATAAACGTTGTAGGCCTATTTTGTGTTAATGTTTATGTTTCAAGGCACTTAAAATTGCATTTTTTTAGAATAGGAAGTACTTATGTTGAGGAAATTTCTGATCGCATACTCTATTGTCAAGAGTAGAAAAAAGATGGGAGCTGTAGAGATATGTTCCAGTATGTGAATTCCTCTTCATTGTAGTTCAGTTGAGGATACTTCCTTCCTTAGGCTTTTCTAGGTGGGGGAGGGTGGGCTTCCTGATCCTCCTCAGTTGTGCTGCATGGCCACTGCTCCACTCACCCGTACACGGAGCCGCACACTCCTCCTCCACCACCGGAGCAGCGCCCGCCACCTGGCTGAGCTCTGCCCCGGCATGGGCTCGCTCCCTTGCCTACTTTCCATAGTTTGGTGAGAGGAATGCCGCTGCTGTTTCTTTCTCCTTAATCACCAGCTAATCTTTGTAGAGAAGATCAACTTGTTAAAGAGACTTTATTATCAGAGGATTTGTTATTACTGAACTATTTTATATATATTGGCTTTTTTCTGGGTTATTCTGTATGTTGAATACAATGTAGATAGTGCCCTAAGTTAGACCTAACATTACTGAACACTAGAGAGAGTAGAAAATATTCTTTAATCTATAGCTGTTGAGTACTTTTTAATATGAGATGGTGATAGTCTATTTTTCCATTTTGTTTAAAGAAGTCACCTCTATTCACCAAGGGCCTTCTATTTCCATTCTTGTTCAGTAGTGACTTGATTGATTGTGTCACCTGTGCAGTAGTTGAAAATGGATATAGTACACAATTTCAGGACCTCCCTGCTTCCTTGTAGATCATTTAGCCGTATGTAAGTGATTTAACAGTCATGCAGTCAGGATTTTCAGAGTAAATAATTTCTATCTCCATTACTGTATCTTTGTATTCATGAACACTTGCAGGAACATAATATTCTTCAGTTAAATTTATACAGGTTAAAAAAAAAATCAGGCTAAAAATAAATAACAATTTTAAATCAGGCTAATTTAAACATTTGGAAACTTGTATTTTTGTATTAATGGTGATTGAATAGCATTTAATTTAAAATACCAGCAATTGATTAAGTATAAATGTAATGAGGAATTAATGTATTTTTTTTGTAGAGGCACAGTCTTGTGTACATTTTAACTTACAGTTATGTTATGACTTTTATAAGCTTTTTATTTTTTAATCAAAATATATTTTAGTGAGCAGAGTTTAAAAGAAATAGTAAACCAAATTTCTTTATGTAATAGATTATAAGAAAATGTTGAGTGCCAAGTCCTGATAAGGTATTTAAAAAATTATTGCTTCTTTAGTTATGAATATTTCTTCCTATTACCCAGTTTGTCACGTGCCTAATTACACGGTTGTTTAGGTTGATTTAAGATTACAGTTATCTATGTTGAAAGTTCATAGCCTTAGAGCACCCGTTTTTTTGTGTGTGTCAGCTAAATCAACAATTTTATTTACTCATTTATAACTGTGATAAGTAAAAAAACAATTGATTTTAAAAGAATCATTATACATTTTAAGACAGTATGCAGATTCCATCTTAGTAGCTCCAAAATAATACACATTTGAGTTGAAGGAGGAGAAAACCAGTGTTGTGCAGGAGTACTGTCCTCACTTTGACCAGAAAATGTATTTAAATTAGAATTTCCAAATGTGAGAAATCTGAAAGGAATGAAAACTGCTAGTCCTTAATCTTAGCGTATGGTTGGTGTTAGCCAAAATGAAGTTCAGGCCGTGATGCTGTCTGTAGCCACTGTATGACCTACACAAAGGCAATCAGACACACTTCTTTCTTTTTCCTTTTCTTTTTTTCTTCTTTCTTTTTCTTTTCTTTCGTTCTTTCTTTTTTCTTTTCTTTTCTTTTTTTTTTTAACTAATTGGCCCATGTTTAGTTTACTGAATGTCATCTGGACTCAGTAAAAATCAAGTGACCTGCATTGAATTAGTGTAATTGTAATACAAACAGAATATCACATAGTTTTGGTCTTATACAGGAAAGGAGAACGTTGGAAAGATTTTTCTGTTTGATAAATAGAAACTGAAGATACGGGGATCCAGACCTGGTTCATACTTGATTTTTACCCTTCATGTCTTTTTGTAAGATCAGTATTTGGGCTGTTAGGCTTTTCCCCTATAAAAAAATGTTGGTTTTCCCTATGAAACTTATTATGAAGGAAATTTTTAAAAAATCTTGCAAATTAAAAAAAAAATCTTACCAATCTTACAAAAGTCATAGATCTAATTCCTCTTTAAATCATAAGAAAGTTAACATTGTCCAAAACAGAAGTACTTTTCTGCACTACTGGGATTGTCAGGAACTTGGCATATTTTTTTACCTTTATCATTACTAATATTGCGGCCCCTTCAAATGTCATTTTATTAGTTTTCTGTAGTTTATATTCATTCTGTTTCAGAGAGGCAGTAGCTACATTTGCCAAGGGAACAAAGAACTGAAAAATTTAAATGTCTTTTTTAATAATATGTTTAAATTTTTAACCATATGACTTGGCTCTTATAATTAAATCACTTAATTTGATTTTGAAAGTGTCATTTTAAAATGGAGTTATTTGGCATTCTGAAAGTCATATATAGTCTGCCTAACTTATACTCTTGTATTAGGACACTGAAGGTAAAGGACAGTAGCCATAGACAGGTTAGATTTTCCTATTATTATTTCAAAGAACCTTGTGCTTTTTGTCTTTATTTATTGAAATTTTTGTGGGGTTTTTGTTTGTTTGTTTAATGTTTGTCTTCCCCACCAGATTGTGTGTCTCAAGGGAGCAGGCACTGGATCTTCCCTTTTTTTAAATCTGGTATTCCTCAGTGCCTAAAACAATGCCTGGCATATGATAGGCAGTAAAATTAGTTAAATAATGTAAAAATGAATAAGGACATTATTTAGATTAGTTTTTACAAAAATCTATTATCTGAGCAATACTCAAGTACTAAATAATCTAGTAATTATCAGATTAGTGTAATTGCAATGGTAGAATCCTGGCTGTTCTACTTTCTGGTTTTATCACCTAAGGCAAATTTAACCTTTCCATATCTCATTTTTTTTCCTTATGTAAAATGAGAATAATTACAGTCTTTATTTGGAGCCATTACGAGGATTAAATGAAATAATTCATGTAAAATCCTTGGGAAGTGCCCCACAAATGTGGATTGATATTATTATTGTTCTCTTTCTTATTATTTTAGAGGTACTTCGGAATCATGGAAGGAATATATGGCTTTATTAGAGAGAGTTGTATTATGAAACCTTCAAAGAATAGGTAAGGTTCTAATAGGATATTAAAAGATAAGTGTTAGGCAGTGGCTCATGGGCAAAGGGATCTATCTGTAAGCCATGCCAAGAAGTTTGTACTTTATTTTGTAAGTGATGGGGAAAGACTGGTTTGAAGTAGGGCCTAATATGCAGATTTACATTTTAGAAAGGCTGTTTTGCAAGCAGTATAGAGGAAAGATACCAGAGGCAGATAGAGCTGGCAGGCAGACTATTGTGATCTTAAAATGATATGTCAGTTTTGTATTGTTTCTGAGTAAAATTGATATAAAAATAAAAGAAATTGTGCAGATAATGGTAATGGTCATCCTCATCATATTTATTATTATTAATAATAATAATTGCAGATACCACTTATTGGCTGCTTACCATATGCAGTGTTTTTGTATTCATCTCACTTAATTCTTATAGAGTTACTGTAAGGTAGTAATTCTTAAAATGTGGTCCTAGACCAGCGGCATCAGCATCTTCTGAACACTTGTTAGAAGTGCAAATTCTTGAGCCTCACCCAGGTCTGTGGAATCTGAATCTCTCTGGGTGGGGTTCAGCAACCTTCATTTCAACATGACCTCCAAGGAATTCTGATCCATGGTAAAATTTAAAAGAACCATTGTTGTATGTGTGTATTTATACAGATGAAAAACCGTTTAGTGATGTTAAATAAAGGGTAAGATGTTTTTAATAATATACTGTTAATTCTTTAGTTTTTCTTATTTAATGTATTAAATGTAGTTTAGCAAGTTTCTGATCAGTAAACTCCAGTTTTCTCTTACTTTTGTTCTGAAATTAGAAATATTTTCTGATAGGAAATATGTTGTCTTCAGATTAATTTAGTGAACCAAAAATACTCTATGTTATCTGTAGGGTGGCAATGTAGCTTGATGGTTAAGAACACCAGCTTTGGAACTACACCGTCAGGGTTTAATTTCTAATTCTGTCCTTTATTAGGGCAAGGTATTTAATCTCCCTATGCCTTAGTCTTCTGTTATATAAAATGGAGTAATAATCCCTTATTGGGTTTTTGGGAAGAGTAAAAGAAATATTTTTTGTAAAGCTACTTGCCATGCACATTGTCTATATATAGTAGATATAATACTAACAACAATTATTATTACATATAACATGTAAATGTATCAAAAGTTACATAATGGGGCTTCCCTGGTGGCACAGTGGTTGAGAATCTGCCTGCCAATGCAGGCGACACGGGTTCGAGCCCTGGTCTGGGAGGATCCCACATGCCGCGGAGCAACTAGGCCCGTGAGCCACAATTACTGAGCCTGCGCGTCTGGAGCCTGTGCTCCGCAACAAGAGAGCCCGCGATAATGAGAGGCCCGTGCACCGCGATGAAGAGTGGCCCACACTTGCCACAGCTAGAGAAAGCCCTTGCACAGAAACGAAGACCCAACACAGCCATAAATAAATAAATAAACAAAATAAATAAACCCAAAAGTTAAAAAAAAAGAAAAAAGTTACATAACAAAAAAATTTTTTAATAATGCTAAGATAGCCTAAGCACAGGATGTTTGTCATTAAAACAATGTATTGGTTAAATGGCTATTACGTGCCTGAACTTTAAGGGCTCATTCTCTTTTTTCTGGTTTTAGTACTGATAGAAGGGCATGTTCCTTTCCTTCTTGTCTTCCAACCTCTACCCATCACTTATCTCCTCTCTGTTAGGGAACTTTACAGGCTCAGGTTCTTCTCATTTTAAGAAACAAACAAGTTTCCTTTGGGCTCCTACTATTCTCCACTTGCTGCCCTGTCTTACTCCTTCCTCTCAGAGCCATGTGTAAAACGACTGATGGATACTTGCTGCCTTAATTTCCTCACTTCCTTCCCATTTACCACTGGACAAACTTTGGCTGTTTCTTCTCCACCATTCTACTGAAATTGTTCACAGTTTTACTTCTAGCTGGCATTGGTAACCATTTCCTTCTTAAATCTCCTCTTTTCTTTAGACTCGTTTCTCATTATCTACTTAGATAATTATCTTTTCTACACTGTCATGAGACACTTCAAATCCAAATCTCCAAATCTGTTTCCTCATCAGACTTGTTTTACCTTTGTTATTTTCTGTCTTGGTTAATGATACTACCATCTAACCAGTTGCCAGCTTGAAAATCTATTCTCCCACTGTCCAGTCTTCCACTGTTAATCAATCACCAAGTCCTATTGATGCTGCCTCCTAAACTTCGTGAAATTTCTTTCCTTCCAGTCCAGATTCTCTGCCACTGAACTAATTTAAGTTCTCATTATTCACCATTATTCATTCACATTACTTCCTTAATATCACTTAAATATATCCCCTTCTTTCCATCTACATCTTTATTTCCTCATTACAGACCTCATCATTTTTCTTCTGGATTTCTACAACAGTCTCCTAACTGTTGTAATAGTGTTCCGTTTCACTCCCCCTTTCCAAAGTTTCCTTCATGATACTGCTAGACTGATCATTCTGAAATGAAACACAGATCATATTACTTCCTTACTTATAATCCTCCCATTAAAAAGCAGTTTCTTTCATTTATCTTTAGATTAAGAGCCAAACTCTTAAGGGTCTTATACAAAGCCTTGGGCTCTGCCTACCTCTTTATTCATGTGATAGCCCCTTTCCTCTAGCCATACTGTCACTTGTAGATATTTTAGGTTCTTACTGCTGTCCTCTGTTCAGTGTTACTTCACTGTGCCTGCATTTTTTTTCTCCCATCTGTCTTCTCTACAGTCTAACCTGGGAACCTTTCCTCTGGGCTTTCTTAGCACCCTGTGTACCTTGAGATCATAGAATTTATTATAGTCTATTATAGTTTGTCTGACTTTTTCACCAGATTATACATTTACTGAGAGCAGCTTGTGTGACTTCCATCTTATGTGTTCAGTGTCTAAAGCAATGCTTTGTGACATAGTAGGTGTAAAACAAATGGTTAATGCATATATATAAATTTCAAATACATAATTTTTATGTACATTTTTTAATAACTAGGAAGGTTGAGGTGGACATGTCAATATTGTATATCACTAAATCTGGATAAACCTTGAAAGGAAAGAAGAGCATTATTTCTTTCTTATCAGTTAATAGCTTGAGTGCTACCATGTGTTCAGCCCTGGGTGAGACACTGCATGAATGAAATCAAAAGAAATAAGAGGGAAGGGCTGCTGTTATAATTTGCTTTTTCTTTGACAAAATGTTTCTTTAAATAATACATTTTATACTCATAATTCATCATATTTTATTTTTAGTCCACTTTAGTTTTGGGGAAACAAAATAGAACTCCTTTAGGTTAGCATCTAAAATGCTAATTTTGAACTTTACTGAGTATAGTATGGCACTAGTCCAACACAATCTGTTAAAAATTTTCCTCTGGGTCAGATCTAAGTTGAGAAGAATGAGGTAACTTTAATGTGAACCCAGATTGTACTTCAGTCTCTCTCCAGTGAGTTGCCAAATTCACAATTCCATTTGTATCTGGAATTGGGGAAGCTGAGTTTAATATGGATTTTTGCCAATGATAGCAAATCTTGGCAAGATAGTCTTGTTCTCTGCGCTTTATTATATAGTTTTATTATAAAGTTTTTCACATGTTTATTTGGAAGTACCTCTCATATACTTTATTCTTTTGGTGGTTAATCATTTACTGTCAAATCTTCCTTTTCTGAGAAGGCCAGCTTACATTTTTATACATTACCATTAGTTATCCTGTTCTGTTTCTTTGCTAGATTTATAGATTTTAAAGCTGTACAGGTGTCTTAGGGGTCATTACATCTAAATCCCTCTTTTTTGGAAATTAAAAATCTTAGCAAAGCTGAAAGAGACTGCTATATATTAATTCATCCAATACTTATTGAGTGCCTGCTGTGACACTGTTTTAGGCCCTGGGATATAGGAGTGAATGAAACAATCTTCCAGGCTTTTAGGTACTTACGTTATAGTGGGGAGAGACAATAAATTACACACACAAAAGTAAACATATCAGGTGCTGATAACTGCTATGCAAGAAAAATAAAGCAGGATAAGAGGGAATACAGAATGACAAAGGCGCTTGTGATAATATATATAAGATGGTCAAGAAAGGCCTGTCTGATAAGGTGACTTTTAGTAGAGATCTAAAGAAGGTAAGTAAATGAGCCATGCAGATTTCTGGCAAAAGAGTATTCTAGTTAGAGGAAACTGATGTGGCAATGTGTTTGGTGTTTAAGGAGCATTGTGGAGACTTACATGGCTAGAGCTGGATAAGAAGGGGAGAGAAGCAGGAGATGAGGTCAGAGAGGCAGTAGAGGACCAGTTCACTTAGAGCCTTAATAAACCATGATGAACTCTTTTGCTTTTACTGGGAGTGAGACAGGAATCTATTGGAAGATGTTGAGCAGATGACTGATGTGGTCTGACATAGGATTTAAAAGGTATATTCTTCTTTCTTGAGAAGGGATTGTAGCAGAGCAAGGATGGAAGCAAAGTGAACAGTGATGGAGGTTAGTTCTTTGGTAGTCCAGGTATGGGATGATACTGGCTTGGATCAGGGTGGTAAAGTTAGAGGTATTGAGAAGTGGTCACATTCTGGATGTATGCCATATTTTGTATGGTATGTGAATTATGTCTCAATCTGTTATATAATGACTAGTAAATGAAATTGGATGGGTTTAAAAACATAACAAAATGACACTACTATCATCTCTATGATGAAGACTCTCTCTTTGTTTGTTTTCGTTTTTGTGGCCGTGCCACACGGCATGTAAGATCTTAGTTCCCCGACCAGGGATCGAACCCTCGCCTCCAGCATTGGAAGCGCGGAGTCTTAACCACTGGACCGCTAGGGAAGTCCCACTATAATGAAGACTCTTAACACTTGAGTCCAAGCCACATAGCCATTAAGGGTAGAGCTGCGACAGAACCTTTTTCTGTTTTCTTCTCAATCTTTTCTCATTACATTTTGTACTCTTACATTCTTTTATTCAACAAACATTTATCGAGCACCCGCTGTATACTAAGCATTGTGCCTGGAACTGAGGATACAGAAGACATTTGGAATTAGAATCACCTGGATTTGGTGACCAAAATGACTAAAGTTTCCAGTTTAGGAGACTGTTTGGGTGCTGGTGAAAGAGAGACTGGGGCTCCTGGAGGAGAAGGATTGGTGAGAGCAAGAAAAGCTTTGTCCCCATAGGCTCCTGTGTGGTCTTTGTCTTTTCCTACTAGCTAAACTTCTTGAAAGAATAGCTTATGCTCATTGCCTCTTTATTAATATGCATACATTTTCTTTTAAATTCCTTTTGGTTTGTTTCTTCATATTTACCAGGGATCACTCATGGCCAAACCCTGTGTCCTCACCTTACTCCCTGGCCCCCGAAGAAAGGATCCTTTTCCTGTAAAGGACCAGATAGGAAATATTTTAGTCTTTGCAGGTCATATGCAACCACTCAACTCTGCCATTGTAGTTAAAACACTCAACTCTGCAGCCATAGACAGTATATGAAAGAGTGAGCATGGCCATGTTCCAGTGTAACTTCATTTATCAAAACAGGTGACTGGCCAGATTTGGCGTGTGAACCAGAGTTTTGCTGATCCCTGTTCTAAGGTGTTTAGCTGTGTGGTTGTAATCCTCCCCCACTTTTTTTTTTGTAGCGAATGTTTCTCTCTTTTAGTGATACTTTTTCCCTTTTTCTTGTATTTAATGACATCTCTTCCTGTAGTCACTTCTTCATATAGTTCTGTCCATAGTATTTTCTTACTTTATATCAGTATTGAGGCTTCTCAAGTAAGGCTTTTATGTTGTGGGTCCACTTTCTCCACGTCTAATAGGAAATAAGTAAGGCTGAAGGGCCCTATTAATAAAATCCCTTTGACCTAGGAGCGGGGTCTGAACCAGTGTTTTCAGGGTAGATAGTTTCCTGCCATCACCCTCCTCTTGCTGTCTTAAGTCTGCCACTTTAGCACCCCATGCAGGCCTGCACTCCTGAAAAGTGCCCTTAGGTTAGTGTAGCATTCCTAGCTGCTGTGGATGTTTTTTCTGTGGTCTGTTGTCTTCTTGAGGTAAGTTAGAGGAATGATGGGCTTCTTCTTAAGGGGAGGTACTTAAAGGGAGGTCTCTGTGGGAAAAGAAGGGAGTATTTGTAATCATTTATTACTAACGGTGTAAGTGATTTGCCTAACGATACAGTGTTAGCTAGTGGCAAAGCCAGTACAATATAGTTTGGTTTTCTTTCTTTATTTTTAATAAATTTATTTACTTATTTTTGGCTGCCGTTGGGTGTTTGTTACTGTGCGCAGGCTTTCTCTAATTGTGGCGAGCAGGGCTGCTCTTCGTTGCGGTGCACAGGCTTCTCATTGCAGTGGCTTCTCCTGTTGCGGACCACAAGCTCTAGGTGCACGGGCTTCAGTAGTTGTGGCACATGGGCTCAGTAGTTGTGGCTTGCAGGCTCTAGAGTGCAGGTTCAGTAGTTGTCAGCTCAGTTGCTCCGCAGCATGTGAGATATTCCTGGACCAGGGCTTGAACCCGTGTCCCCTGCATTTGCAGGCAGATTCTTAACCACTGCGCCACCAGGAAGTCCCCAGTTTGGTTTTCTTTTATTTCATGTTTCCCTTTTGTGTTACATGTGAGAAGAAACTGCTGATTTACAGTATTATCTTCTGAGTTTTGATTCTCATTTCCAATCTTTCCATCTTCTCAGTTCCTTGGCTTAAAATTCAACTGGTCTTCAACCTCAGGCCATTTACTTTATTTTTCCTCTCATTTTCCAGCCCATCAGTTTCCTTATGGATTCACTTCCCTCTCCTGTTTAGCCTAGATGGTGCCCCATCGGTTGATCAACTTTCTTTTGACATCCTTGGTTTCCTTTTCTTTTTTTGCTGTACTTCCCAAGCAATGTACCAACTCTAGACCAATTCAGTAGTATAGTAGCTATTACTTATTAAGTGCTTGCTATGTGACAGACCCTATGTTAGGTAATTTTATATATATTCTTAACAGTTTTCACAATTACAAAAGGGGTAGATATTGTTATTGGTGCTCTATATAGCTATTATTATTATTATAATAACTGTAGATAACTAACCAAAGACACAGCTATACTGGTAGATCTGTGTTCTCACTCAGACTTATATAATCTTTTAAAAAAATATTTGTCTATTTATTTATTTATTTTATTTTGGCTGCGCCAGGTCTTAGTTGTGGCATGCAGGATCTTCATTGCAGCACATGGGATCTTTAGTTGTGGCATGTGGGCTTCTTAGTTGAGGCACACGGACCCGTAGTTGTGGCATGAGGGCTTCTTAGTTGTGGCATGCAGACTCTTAGTTGTGGCATGCTATCCTTAGTCGCAGCATACATGCGGGATCTAGTTCCCTGACCAGGGATCGAACCCCAGCCCTCTGCGTTGGGAGGTTGGAGTCTTACCCACTGCACCACCAGGGAAGTCCCTCAGACTTATATAATCTTAAAAGCCGTGCTCTCTTTCCCCACTGTACCAGGTTCCTCCTAGCCAGGCTGCTAAACTGCAGTTGTGTACAATTGGCTCTCCGTACCTATGGGTTCTGCATCTGCTGGATTCACCAACTGCAGATCAAAAGTATTCAAGAAAAAAAAATTCCAGAAAAGTTCCAAAAAGCAAAAATTGAATTTGCTGCACATTGGCAGTTATTTACATAGCACTGACATTGCATTAGATGTTATAGGTAGTCTAGAGATGATTTAAAAGTATTTGAGATGATGTGCATAGGTTATATGCAGACACTACACCATTTTATATGAGGGTCTTGATCATCTGCATATTTTGGTATCATTGGGGGTCCTGGAACCAGTCCTCCTCAGATACCAAGGGATGGCTGTAACTGTAAAGACCGGTGCCAGCAAAACTGTGATCTGTAGTCTGAACTTGACTGTTGGCAGTCCTTTCATGTGTCTCTCCCCCACCCCCATTCCTTTCAGAGTCAATTGCAAAATCCTTTTACCTCAGCACAACTTTCCTCACTTTGGGCTGATCTTGTCTTCTAGCTCAGAGAAAACTGGATACTGTTAGCTGTTGACTGTTTCTGCCCCACAATGTATTAGTCTGGTCCGGCTGCTATAACAAAATACTGCAGAGTGGGTGGGCGGCTTAAACAACAGAAATTTCTCACAGTTCTGGAAGTTGGAAGTCCAAACTCAAGGGCAGGTTTGGTTTCTCCTGAGGCTTCTCTTCTTGGTTTGCCTTCTCACTGAGTCCTCACATGGCCTTTTTTCTGTGTGTGCACATCCTTAGTGTCTGTTCCTCTTCTTACATGGATACTAGTCATATTGGATTAGGACTCATGCTTATGACCTAATTTAATCTTAATTACCTCTGTAAAGGCTCTATCTCCAATACAGTCACATCCTGAGGTACTGGGGGTTAGGGCTTCTACATGAATTTTTGGGGGGACACAGTTCAGTCCACAACAGTAAATATCTGTAACTTTCTTTCCATTCCTTCTTCCTTTTATGTTTTCCCCTTCTCTTCTCTACTTTTTCCCTTTAATTTCTTCTCCACTGGTTCCTTTTATCAGCATTAAACACACTGCTGCTCACCACCACCACCACCACTATTGTGTTGGATTGTTATTATTATTATTATTATTATTATTATTGTAAAGTAGGTCACAATCTAAATGCTGTAGAAGTGATACTTTTGACTTCCAAATGGGGAACAGAACAGGTTTTGAAATTTTGGAGCAGATTAACATTGACTACTTTTCTATTTAGTAGTTTGATAGACTATTCCCACCTTAATGTTAAGGGTAAAAGTGTATTAAGACTATTATAATACCAAATTAATATACAGTATCAACATTTGAGGACAGTCAAAACACTGCTGAAAGGGAAATTAATAGTACACATTAATATTTTTTTTTCTTCTGTCTCTCCCTCTCTGTTTTTCATCAACTGAGGCTTTTGTTTCAGCTTTTATACTTTTCAGTTCTAAAATTTCCATTTGGTTCTCCTTTATGTCTTGTGTTTCTTTGCTGAGGCTTTCTATTTTTACATTTGTTCCAACCGTTTTCAAATTCATGACTGCTTTAAAATATTTGTCAAATAATTTTGTCATCTCTGTCCTTTAAATTCTTGACATGTATCAATGATCTTTTTTTGAGTTTGTGATCTTGTTTATTGGTATGGTGAGTAGTTTTGATTGAAAACTGGACTTAAAAAAAATTATGTTCTGAAACTCTGGATCTTACTTAAACATTGTATTTTAGTTGAATTTTTGTGATGCCAGTCCTGCAGGGCAATTTCAAGTGCAAGTTCCCTTTTCAGCCTCTGTTGACACCCACAGTTGGGAGGGCTCCTCACTGCTGCTGGGGGAGGGTGGAGGTTCTAGTGCCCCGTGTAGTCTCCATTGTATTGGGGCTGGCTTCATTATTGCTGGGTGGTAGTGAAAGTCTTGATTATCCTCTACACTTCCTCAACTGTTAAGAGGCAGGGGCACCTCATAACTGCCAGGTTTGGGTAGAGGTCTAGGCTCTACATGGTCTCCATTGACACTGCTGGAAGGATAGCGGAACTGTCTTGATACCCTCCAGAGGGGTTAAAGTCCTGGCTTCCTACTTGGACTTCTGTGACACACTTCCATGGTGGGAGTATTGTGATTCCTCATTACAATCTCATGAGGATCAAAGTTTAGACTGCCTAGTCAGCCTTTCTGACTGTAGAATAGGGCTACAGTTTTGGGGTTTTTTTTCTGGAATATTTGGCTGAAGTAGAGTAGGGGTTGTCTAAAGTTTTTTTTCTTGCTAGGCTGCTCCTTTCCTGGTGTTTTGTTTGTACTTATTGGCTTTTCCTGTTCGTTGACTTCGGCATATTCCGTGTCTGGGACAAATGAGGAAAATAGAAAACTTGGGAACTCACCACTGATACTCCTTGGTTCTCAAGGTCCCTAGCTTGTCTACTTTCTCTCCACCTTTTGAAGTCTTTTTATGTTTGTTTTATACATAATGTCCATGGTTTTTAGTTGTACTTAATGGATGGAATAGAGAAAGTATACCTACTCCATCTTCCTGGAAGCAGAAGTTACACATAGTTTTTAAATGGCAATGCCTTTCTAGTTGATGGAATTTTAGGTAAAATATAAAATACAAACATATATATATGACTATCTATATATATATATTTAGGAAAGGAAATAGTTTGGTTGTTGTCACCTGGTGCTGGCCCCTGAATTAGTGAGTTTTCATAGTTTTTTCCCTTCCTTTATTTATGAATTCTCAGTCTCTAAAAATGGTATGTTTTTCATGCTAACCCCTAAGTTGTGCTGAGAGTAGTGGGGTTTGGAAATAGATACTGTGTCCATACTGTTTACTTCATACAGTGACTTTTGACCGTGGCTATGTCTTAGACTCATCTGGGGAGTTTAAAAAATATATGTAGGGCCCCTCCAGATCAGATTCTTTGGGCTGGGTCCAGGGTATCAGAAATTTTTAAAAGCCAGTATGTAGCCAGTGTTGAGACCCACTGGCCAAAGTTTCCTTAAAGAATGTGGAGTCAGAAACAAATACATGAATATTTTTTATCATTTTCACTGTTTTGGTTGAATCTGATGATTTAAATTTATTTATTTGGCTCACATGTTTGACCAAGGCAGCAGATTAAGTCACTCTCTTCTCTAGGCAAGGTTGAGGGGCTGTGCTGACAGATTTTCTTTTCTCTAAAATTTACCATTAATTTCTAAATGTCAAGTTAAATTCCTGAGATCTTTTCTTTCTTTTTTTTGGTTTTTGAATTTTATTTTATTTTTATACAGCAGGTTCTTATTCGTTACTTATTTTATACATATTATAAATGTATGTCAATCCCAATCTCCCAATTCATCCCACGCCCCCACCCTGCTTTCCCCCACCTTGGTGTCCACACATTTGTTCTTTACATCTGTGTCTTTATTTCTGCCTTGCAAACGGGTTCGTCTGTACCATTTTTCTAGATTCCACATATATGCGTTAATATACGATATTTGTTTTTCTCTTTCTGAGTTACTCCACTCTGTATGACAGTCTCTAGGTCCATCCACCTCACTACAAATGACCCAATATCGTTCCTTTTTATGGCTGAGTAATACTCCATTTTATATATGTACCACATCTTCTTTATCTGTTCATCTGTCGATGGACATTTAGGTTGCTTCCATGACCTGGCTATTGTAAATAGGGCTGCAGTGAACATTGGGGTGCATGTGTCTTTTTGAATTATGGTTTTCTTAGGGTATATGCCCAGTAGTGGGATTCCTGGGTCATATGGCAATTCTATTTTTAGTTTTTTAAGGAACCTCCATACTGTTCTCCATCGTGGCTGTATCCATTTACATTCCCACCAACAGTGCAAAGGGTTCCCTTTTCTCCACACCTTCTCCAGCATTTGTTGTTTATAGATTTTCTGATGATGCCTATTCTAACCGGTGTGAGGTGATGCCTCATTGTAGTTTTGATTTGCATTTCTCTAATAATTAGTGATGTTGAGCATCTTTTCATGTGCCTCTTGGCCATCTATATGTCTTCTTTGGAGAACAGTCTATTTACATCTTCTGACCATTTTTTGATTGGGTTGTTTGTTTTTTAATATTGAGCTGCATGAGCTGTTTATATATTATGGAGATTAATCCTTTGTCCATTGATTCGTTTGCAAATAGTTTCTCCCATTCTGAGGGTTGACTTTTCATCTTGTTTATAGTTTCCTTTGCTGTGCAAGAACTTTTAAGTTTCATTAGGTCCCATTTGTTTAATTTTGTTTTTATTTCCATTACTCTAGGAGGTGGGTCCAAAAAGATCTTGCTGTGATTTATGTCAAAGAGCATTCTTCCTGTGTTTTCCTCTAAGACTTTTATAGTGTTTGGCCTTACATTTAGGTCTTTAATCCATTTTGAGTTTATTTTTGTGTATGGTGTTAGGGAGTGTCCTAATTTCATTCTTTTACATGTAGCTGTCCAGTTTTCCCAGCACCACTTATTGAAGAGAAAGTCTTTTCTCCTTTGTATATCCTTGCCTCCTTTGTCATAGATTAGTTGACCATAGGTGCGTGGGTTTATCTCTGGGCTTTCTATCCTGTTCCATTGATCTATATTTCTGTTTTATATATATTTTTATATATTATATATATAATATATTTCTATATTACCGTATGGTCTTGATTACTGTAGCTTTGTAGTATAGTCTGAAATCAGGGAGTCTGATTCCTCCAGCTCTGTTTTCTTCCCTCAAGATTGCTTTGGCTCTTTGGGGTCTTTTGTGTCTCCATACAAATTTTAAGATTTTTTGTTCTAGTTCTGTAAAAAATGCCATTGGTAACTTGATAGGGATTGCATTGAATTTGTAGATTGCTTTGGGTAGTATAGTCATTTTCACAATATTGATTCCTCCAATCCAAGAACATGGCATATCTCTCCATCTGTTTGTATCAACTTTGCATTCTTTCATCAGTGTCTTATAGTTTTCTGAGTACAGGTATTTTACCTCCTTAGGTAGGTTTATTCCTAGGTATTTTATTCGTTTTGTTGCAATGGTGAATGGGATTGTTTACCTAATTTCTCTTTCTGATCTTTTGTTGTTAGTGTATAGGAATGCAAGAGATTTCTGTGCGTTAATTTTGTATCCTGCAACTTTACCAAGTTCATTGATTAGCTCTATTAGTTTTCTGGTGGCATCTTTAGGATTATCTATGTATAGTAACATGTCACCTCCAAACAGTGACAGTTTTACTTTTTCTTTTCCAATTTGTATTCCTTTTATTTCTTTTTCTTCTCTTGGCATATTTCTCCTTGGATTTATCCTGTATGGGACTCTCTGTACTTCCTGGACTTGATTGACTATTTCCTTTCCCATATTAGGGAAGTTTTCAACTATAATCTCTTCAGATATTTTCTCAGTCCCTTTTTTTTTCCTCTTCTTCTTCTGGGACCACTATAATTCGAATGTTGGTGTGTTTAATGTTGTCCCAGAGGTCGCTGAGACTGTCCTCAATTCTTTTCATTCTTTTTTCTTTATTCTGCTCTGCGGTAGTTATTTCCACTGTTTTTTTCTTCCAGATCACTTATCCGTTCTTCTTCCTCAGTTATTCTGCTATTGATTCCTTCTAGAGAATTTTAAATTTCATTTATTATGTTGTTCATCCTTGTTTGTTTGCTCTTTAGTTCTTCTAGGTCCTTTGTAAATGTTTCTTGTATTTTCTCCATTCTATTTCCAAGATTTTTTATCATCTTTACTATCATTATTCTGAATTCTTTTTCAGGTAGACTGCCTATTTCCTCTTCATTTGTTTGGTCTGGGGGTTTTTTACCTTGCTCCTTCATCTGCTGTGTATTTCTCTGTCTTCTCATTTTGCTTAACTTACTGTGTTTGGGGTCTCCTTTTTGCAGCCTGCAGGTTCGTAGTTCCTGTTGTTTTTGGTGTCTGCCCCAGTGGGTAAGGTTGGTTCAGTGGGTTGTGTAGGCTTCCTGGTGGAGGAGACTGGTGCCTGTGTTCCGGTGGATGAGGCTGGATCTTGTCTTTCTGGTGGACAGGACCATGTCCAGTGCTGTGTTTCTGGGTGTCTGTGACCTTATTATGATTTTAGGCAGCCTCTCTGCTAATGGGTAGGGTTGTGTTCCTGTCTTGCTAGTTGTTTGGCATGGGGTGTCCAGGACTGTAGCTTGCTGGTCGTTGAGTGGAGCTGGGTCTCAGCATTGAGATGGCAATCTCTGGGAGAGCTTTCGCTGTTTGATATCACGTGGAGCAGGGAGGTCTCTGGTGGGCAAATGTCCTGAACTCGGCTCTCCCATCTCAGAGGCACAGGCCTGACACCCGGCCAGAGCACCAAGACCCTGTCAGCCACATGTCTCAGAAGAAAAAGGAGGAAAAGAAAGAAAGGAAGAAAGGAGGGAGGGAGGGAGGGAGGAAGGAAGGAAATAAAATAAATAAAGTTATTAAGATGAAAAATTAAAAAATTATTAAAAATTAAAAATTAAAAAGTAATTTAAAAAAAGAAGAGAGCAACCAAACCAAAAAACAAATCCACCAATGATAAGAAGCACTAAAAACTATACAAAAAACAAAAACAAAAAAAAAAACCCAGACAGACAGAACCCTAGGACAAATGGTAAAAGCAGAGCTGTACAGACCAAATCACACAAAGAAGCATACACATACACACTCACAAAAAGAGAAAAAGGAAAAAAAAATGTATATATGCATATATAAAAAAATAAAAGGAGGGAGCAACCAAATCAAGAAACAAATCTACCAGTGATAATAAGCTCTAAATACTACACTAAGATAAACATAAAACCAGAAACAGATTAGATGCAGAAAGCAAACCCAATTCTACAATTGCTTCCAAAGTCCACCGCCTCAATTTTGGGATGATTTGTTGTCTATTCAGGTAATCCACAGATGCAGGGTACATCAAGTTGATGGTGGAGATTTAATCCACTGCTCCTGAGGCTGCTGGGAGAAATTGCCCTTTCTGTTCTTTGTTCGCACAGCTCCTGGGGTTCAGCTTTGGATTTGGCCCCGCCTCTGCATGTAGGTCGCCTGAGGGTGTCTGTTCCCTGCCTGGACAGGACGGGGTTAAAGTAGCAACTGATTAGGGGGTTCTGGCTCACTCAGGCCAGTGGGAGGAAGGGGTACGGAATGCAGGGCAAGCCTGTGGCGGCGGAGGCCAGCTTGACTTTGCACCAGCCTGAGGTGTGCCATGTGTTCTCCCGGGGAAGTTGTCCCTGGATCACAGGATGCTGGCGGTGGCAGGCTGCACGGGCTCCAGGAGGGGAGGTGTGGAGAGTGACCTGTGCTTGCACACAGGCTTCTTGGTGGCTGCAGCAGCATTGTTAGTGTTTCATGCCTGTCTCTGGTGTCCTGCGCTGATAGCTGTGGCTCTCGCCTGTCTCTGGAGCTCGTTTAGGTGTTGCTCTGAATCCCCTCCCCTCACGCACCCGGAAACAATGGTCTCTTGCCTCTTAGGCAGGTCCAGACTTCTTCCCGGACTCCCTCCCGGCTAACTGTGGCGCACTAGCCCCCTTCAGGCTGTGTTCACACAGCGAACCTCAGTTCTCTCCCTGGGATCTGACCTCCGAAGCTGGAGCCTCAGCTCCCATCCCCCACCTGCCCCAGTGGGTGAGCAGACAAGCCTCTCGGCCTGGTGAGTGCTGGTCAGCAGCAATCCTCTGTGCGGGAATCTCTCCACTTTGCCCTCTGCACCCCTGTTGCTGCGCTCTCCTCCATGGCTCTGAAGCTTCCCCCTTGCCCACCCCCATCTCCACCAGTAAAGGGGCCTCCTAGTGTGTGGAAACTTTTCCTCCTTCACAGCTCCCTCCCAGAGGGGCAGGCCCCATCCCTATTCTTCTGTCTCTTTTTTTTCTTTTCTCTTTTGCCCTACCTAGGTGTGTGGGGAGTTTCTTGCCTTTTGGGAAGTCTGAGGTCTTCTGCCAGTGTTCAGTAAGTGTTCTGTAGGAGTTGTTCCACATGTAGGTGTATTTGTGATGTATTTGTGGGGGAGGAAGGTGATCTCCACATCCTACTCCTCTGCCCTCTTGAAGGTCCCCCTGCTAGTGTTGGGAGGGTCTCCTGCAGAGGCAGGGGGTGTCTGTGGTTCACCTTGGGGACAAGGACACTGGCAGCAGAAGTTCTGGGAAGTACTCCTTGGCAAGAACCCTCTCTTTTTCTTCTCTGATTGCTGTGGTTAGTACTTCCAAAACTATGTTGAATAGTAGTGGCGAGAGTGGACATCCTTGTCTTGTTCCTGATCTTAGAGGAAATGCTTTCAGTTTTTCACCATTGAGAATGGTGTTTGCTGTGGGTTTGTCATATATGACCTTTATTATGTTGAGATAGGTTCTCTCTATGCCCACTTTTTGGAGAGTTTTTATTATAAATGGGTGTTGAATTTTATCAGAAGCTTTTTCTACATCTATTGAGATGATCATATGGTTTTTATTCTTCAGTTTGTTAATATGGTGTATCACATTGATTGATTTGCGTATACTGAAGAATCTTTGCATCCCTGGGATAAAGCCCACTGGATCATGGTGTATGATCCCTTTAATGTGCTGTTGGATTCTGTTTGCTAGTATTTTGTTGCAGATTTTTTCATCTATATTCATCAGTGATATTGGTCTGTAATTTTCTTTTTCTGTGTGTGATATCTTTGTTTGCTTTTGGTATCAGGGTGATGGTGGCTTTGTAGAGTGAGTTTGGGAGTGTTCCTACCTCTGCAGTTTTTTGGAAGAGTTTGAGAAGGATGGGTGTTAGCTCTTCACTAAATGTTTGATAGAATTCTCCTGTGAAGCCATCTGGTCCTGGACTTTTGTTTGTTGAAAGATCTTTAATCACAATTTCAATTTCATTACTTGTGATTGGTCTGTTCATATTTTCTATTTCTTCCTGGTTCAGTCTTGGAAGGTTATACCTTTCTAAGAATTTGTCCATTTCTTCCAGGTTGTCCATTTTATTGGCATAGAGTTGCTTGTAATAGTCTCTTATGACGCTTTGTATTTCTGCGGTGTCCATTGTAACTTCTCCTGTTTCATTTCTCATTTTATTGATTTGAGTTCTCTCCCTCTTTTTCTTGATGAGTCTGGCTAAAGGTTAATCAATTTTGTTTATCTTCTCAAAGAACCAGCTTTTAGTTTTATTGATCTTTGCTGTTGTTTTCTTTGCTTCTGTTTCATTTATTTCTGCTCTGACCTTTATGATTTCTTTCCTTCTACTAACTTTGGGTTTTGTATGTTCTTTCTCTAGTTCCGTTAGGTGTAAGGTTAGGTTGTTTATTTGAGATTTTCTTGTTTCTTGAGGTAGGATTGTATTGCTATAAACTTCCCTCTTAGAACTGCTTTTGCTGCATCCCATAGGTTTTGGATTGTCACGTTTTCATTGTCATTTGTCTCTAGGTATTTTTTGATTGTCTCTTTGATTTCTTCAGTGATCTGTTGTAAATTTAGTAACATATTGTTTAGCCTACATGTGTTTGTGTTTTCTACATTTTTTTCTCTGTATTTTTTTTCTAATTTCATAGCGTTTTTTTTTTTTTTTTTTAATTAATTTATTTATTTATTTATTTATTTTTGGCTGTGTTGGGTCTTCGTTTCTGTGCGAGGGCTCTCTCTAGTTGCGGCAAGTGGGTACCACTCTTCATCGCGGTGCGCGGGCCTCTCACTATCGCGACCTTTTTCTTATTGCGGAGCATAGGCTCCAGACGCGCAGGCTCAGTAGTTGTGGCTCACGGGCCTGGTTGCTCCGCGGCATGTGGGATCTTCCCAGACCAGGGCTCGAACCCGTGTCCCCTGCATTGGCAGGCAGATTCTCAACCACTGCGCCACCAGGGAAGCCCCATAGCGTTTTGGTCAGAAAAGATGCTTGATATGATTTCAGTTTTCTTAAATTTACTGAGGCTTGATTTGTGACCCTAGATGTGATCTGTCCTGGAGAATGTTCCCTGTGCACTTGAGAAGAAAGTGTAATCTGCTGTTTTCGGATGGAATGTCCTATAAATATCAATTAAATCTATCTGGTCTATTGTGTCATTTAAAGCTTGTGTTTCCTTATTAATTTTCTGTCTGGATGATCTGTCCATTGGTGTAAGTGAGGTGTTAAAGTCCCCCACTATTATTGTGTTACTGCCGATTTCCTCTTTTATAGCTGTTAGCATTTGCCTTATGTATTGAGGTGCTCCTATGTTGGGTGCATATATATTTATAATTGTTACATCTTCTTCTTGGATGGATCCCTTGATCATTATGTAGTGTGCTTCCTTATCTCTTGTAACATTCTTTATTTTAAAGTCTATTTTTTCTCATATCAGTGTTGCTACTCCAGCTTTCTTTGGATTTCCATTTGCATGGAATATCTTTTTCCATCCCCTCACTTTCAGTCTGTATGTGTCCCTAGGTCTGAAGTGGGTCTCTTGTAGACAGCATATATATAGGTCTTGTTTTTGTATCCATTCAGCGAGCCTGTGTCTTTTGGTTGGAGCATTTAATCCATTTACGTTTAAGGTAATTATCGATATGTATGTTCCTATGACCATTTTCTTAATTGTTTGGGGTTTGCTTTTTGTAGGTCGTTTTCTTCTCTTGTGTTTCCCACTTAGAGAAGTTCCTTTAGCATTTGTTGTAGAGCTGGTTTGGTGGTGCTGAATTCTCTTAGCTTTTGCTTGTCTGTAAAGCTTTTGATTTCTGTCAAATCTGAATGAGATCCTTGCTGGGTAGAGTAATCTTGGTTGTAGGTTGTTCCCTTTCATCACTTTAAATATATCATGCCACTCCCTTCTGGCTTGTAGAGTTTCTGCTGAGAAATCGGCTGTTAACCTTACGGGAGTTCCCTTGTATGTTATTTGTCGTTTTTCCCTTGTTGCTTTTAATAATTTTTCTTCGTCTTTAATTTTTGTCAATTTGATTACTGTCTGTCTTGGCGTGTTTCTCCTTGGGTTTATCCTGCCTGGGACTCTCTTCACTTCCTGGACTTGAGTGGCTATTTCCTTTCCCATTTTAAGGAAGTTTTCGACTATAATCTCTTCAGATATTTTCTCGGGTCCTTTCTCTCTCTCTTCTCCTTCTGGGACCCCTATAATGCAAATGTTGGTGCCTTAAATGTTGTCCCAGAGGTCTCTTAGGCTGTCTTCATTTCTTTTCATTTCTTTTTTCTTTATTCTGTTCCTCGGCAGTGAATTCCACCATTCTGTCTTCCAGGTCACTTATCCATTCTTCTGCCTCAGTTATTCTGCTATTGATTCCTTCTAGTGTAGTTTTCATTTCAGTTATTGTATTGTTCATCTCTGTTTTTTTGTTCTTTAATTCTTCTAGGTCTGTGTTAAACATTTCTTGCATCTTCTCGATCTTTGCCTCCATTCTTTTTCTGAGGTCGATCATCTTGACTATCATTATTTTGAATTCTTTTTCTGGAAAGTGCCTATCTCCACGTTATTTAGTTGTTTTTCTGAGGTTTTATCTTGTTCCTTCATATGGTACGTAGTCCTCTGCCTTTTCATTTTGTCTGTGGTTTTTGTTCCACAGGCTGCAGGATTGTTGTTCTTCTTGCTTCTGCTGTCTGCTCTCTGGTGTATGAGGCTATCTAAGAGGCTTGTTCAAGCTTCCTGATGGTAGGGAATGGTGGTGGGTGGGTCTGGGTGTTGGTCTGTTGGATGGAGCTCAGTAAAACTTTAATCTGCTTGTCTGCTGATGGGTAGGGCTGAGTTCCCTCCTTGTTGGTTGTTTGGCCTGATGGGACCCAGCACTGAAGCCTGCAGACTCTTTGGTGGGGCTAATGGCGGACTCCAGGAGAGCTCACACCAAGGTGTACTTCCCAGAACTTCTGCTGGCACTGTCCTTGTCCCCCCCCGGTGAGCCACAGCCACCCCCCCCACCTCTGCAGGAGACCCTCCAGCACCAACAAGCAGGCCTGGCTCTGTCTCCTACGGGATCACTGCTCCTTCCCGCTGTGTCCCAATGCGCCCACTACCCTGTGTGTGCCCTTCATGAGTGGAGTCTCTGTTTCCCCCAGTCCTGTCGAAGTCTTGCAATCAAATCCTGCTAGCCTTCAAAGTCATATTCTCTGTGAATTCCTCCTCCTGTTGCTGGATCCCCAGGTTGGGAAGCCTGATGTGGAGCTCAGAACCTTCATTCCAGTGGGTGGACTTCTGTGGTATAATTGTTCTCCAGTTTGTGAGTCACCCACCCAGCAGTTATGGGATTTGATTTTATTGTGATTGCACCCCTCCCACCGTCTCATTGCAGCTTCTCCTTTGTCTTTGGATGTGGGGTATCTTTTTTGTTGAGTTCCAGTGTCTTCCTGTCAGTGATTGTTCAGCAGTTAGTTGTGATTCCGCTGCTCTCGCAAGAGTGAGTGAGTGCACGTCCTTCTACTCTGCCATCTTAAACCAATCTCCAGATCTGAGTTTTAAGGATATACTCGGAAAAGTCAACGTGAGTGATAATTGAAATGAAGATGGTGGCAGACTTTGAATTTCAGGTTGAATTGGTCTGTTATTTCTTTCTGATTATAGATTTTCCACATTTTCAATTGTGTTTCTTTTTTATTCTTGATATATCTTTTGTTGATTAATTTTAGTTTTTCTTATTCAAATTACATTGATTTCATTCTATAATACTTTTTTTGTTAAATTGATTTGTAGTGGGCATTATACTGTTCTTGGGCCAGAGCCTGCATTATTGCATAACACCCTTGTTACCTTAGGGCTATCTTATTGTTTTATCTTAATTCAGTCACAGGAGCTCTATGTTGTCTTTGGCTTATTTACTTTTAACATGGTTCTTAGTATCAGTTTGGGTTCTCTGCCTGAATTTTGCAATTGCTATTAGATATGAATGGAGATTGAGTGATGTGTTGTTTATAATCAGTACCTTTTTACATTTTGCTGTGTTTTGATTAACTATCATAGATTCTATACATCCTAGTCTTTGCCCTTTGGTGGTAAATCGTGACTTTTTCTTTGTTCTAGTCACGGTGGTTTTGAGGATGCCTTGTCATAGGTACTAGACCTGGGTAACTTGAGTCTTTGCCCAGAGCTCATTCTTTAGAAGGCTCCCACTGTGGCCCTACTCTGGCAATGCTGTATCCCTGTGCCAGAGTCTGTGTCTTCCCCTTCCTCGATCATGCTTTGGGTACCTAGGATTCCAGAATTCCCTGTCCAAGTGGTCCTGAGCCTGTGCAGGCATCTTCCCTTGGATTGTCCCCAGGAGGGCAGACTGCACCAGGCTAGAGGTGGACAAGAGACAGCTGTTACAGGGCTGGCATGTGGTGGTGGGGCCGTTGGAATGGAGCTAAGACATGTGTACTGGGGCATTCTAGGAATCAGAAGTGGGAATAAAAGATAATCAAACTGTAGACTTTGGGTCTTTGTTTTCTTGCTCCAGGCCCCACAAATGCTAGCAGTGGCCCTAATATGATATAGCTGGATGCTATTGATTTCCTTTGCATTGATTTGAATTATTGTTTCATTTTGGCAAAATGTAACCAGGTATTACTGCTGTTCCATAATAGTATTCTGATCTTTTAACAGTATTTCATATTCTTGTGAACTTCTTGTCCTAGAAGTTCTTTTACCTGGTAAGTGAAAGCTGCTGCTGATTAATTTATTTCCCTAATCTTATGGTCAAATTATAGGAAGTGACATTTCATGAATCTTTTGTTCAGGATTTTCTTTTTTTTTTTCTTACCGTTTTGTAGTCATGCTGTTTGTTTCCGTATTGAAGAATTTTAGTACATTCTGCACTCATTCTGTTGAAATACATTATTTTGATTAAGTGTATGAAAAAAACCTGGCCTCACACATATGTAGTTGGATAAGAGAGAGGAGCATTTTAACCATTTTTTTCTGAAAATTGTAGATATTCTTCTTTGATACTACACTAAAACTCAATAGTAGCTTCGTAAACATTGGTTTCAGTATTAGAATTGGAAACCATAGTAGTGAGTTTTCCTACTTTGTTACAGTAAAATCCATTGTTCTCTTTTGCACTTTGAATGGATCTTTTCGCATGTGTGATTGTGTAACATCATGTGTTAGTCATTTAGATAATATTAATTCACTGAGTAACGCAGAGCTTTCACGTTTTGACGTATTATACAATACCAGAAAATGACATTTGTCAGTATCACTACTGATCTCATCAGAACAGTTTTTAAGTATCGTAAGCTATTAAGTTCATGGTAAAAGAAGTTTTTGAAAATTTGAATTTTCACTTGGAAGCTTGAGTTTTGTCATGGGTACCAGAAACTATCTGTATTTTCCTTGAAATGATAGGCTCTCTTGGTTTATTTTTGAGAAAATGTCTGCCACATACCCAAATCTGAATTATCAGGGTTTATCTATCAGGTTTTTTTTTTTTCAAATAAGAATGATGTTTCACACAAAAAAGTGGTTTAGCTTGCAACATAATCATACGTGTGCTTTTTCGTTGAGACAACCATTGCTTGTACTTTGGTAGCAGCATAAGTAGTATATGCATACTACTCATTTCAACACAAGAATACTGAAAAGATGTATACTCAAATATTAAGATTTTTTAAAAAATGAATGTTTTTCTTTTTCATCAACGACATTCTTAAATAAAAGTGACTTTTTTTTTTTTAAACTGTGAATGCATAGCAGTGAAGAGTACAGTGATTGCTAGCATAGTTTGGTTCCACTGTCTTGATTGGTGCTAGGATTCTAGCACTTTAACCCATCTTTGCTTTTGCACCTTTAGTGCAAATGTCAATAGAAAAAGGAAAAAAATGTCTTAGTATTTTTATGAAAATAAGTTTGACCTGATGTGCCCCGTGACTTCATGAAGGGGTCCATGAACCACATGTTGAGAACCACAACTGTAGAGAAAAACCATAGAGAAACATTATTCTTCACCTTTGCTTCAGAGGCACTTCTCCTATAAACCTATATCAATTTCACGATATTTTGCCATATTTGAATACCACCTATATTTTGGTATTCTGTTTTAACCCCAGCTGGGTGTAGTGCAATTCAATTCTGGTGCTAACTACTTGGAGTTAGCATAGACCCCACAAGTTAAAGGGCACAGTTTCCAACACAACTGCTGATATTTCATATGCCAGCTGCACTACAGGGGTCTCTAGGTCACCTGTACTTCTGACTAACTGGCTATAAACTTGTCAGTTCCTTTGACTTCCTCAGGTTTGATAAGTTGCTAGAATGACTCACAGAACTCAGGAAAGAACTATACTTATGATTACAGTTTTATTACAAAGGATACAAATCAGGAGAAACAGTCCAATGAAGAGACTCATAGGGCAACGTTTGGGAGGGAACACAGAACTTCTGTGACTTCTCCTCATCAAATCAGGACATGTCAGTCTCCTGGCACATGAATGTGTTTTCACCAACCAAGAGACTCATCGAGCCTCAGTGTCCACTGTTTTTATTGGGGTTTCATTAAGTAGGCCCAGTTGAATCATTAGCCACATGTTTGAACTCATTCTTCAGGCTCCTCCCCAGAGGTCAAATAGCTGAGAGTCCTAACCCTTTAATCACACAGTTGATCTCTTTGGTGATCAGTGCCCATCTTGAAGCCATCTGGGGGCCCACCAGAGTCCCCTCATTAGTATAACAAAGATACTCCTGTCACTCAGGAAATTCCATGGGTTTTTGAAGATTTTTGCTAGGAATCCAGGACAAAGACCAGACAGATTCTTTATTTTACCACATGTAGTTTACTTAATTTTTTTACTTAAATTGACTTTAAATTTATTCACTTCTTTTTCTTAGCCATATAGTAAGGAAAAAATAGCCTTGAAATCATAGGTTTTATGTGCAATTTATTTTTTTCTAATATACATCAAAATAAATGTGTAACTGTGGACGTTGTTAATTGCCATCTTTTCTCTCTTAGGAATAGAACCTTCAGTTTTGGCTAAAAAAGTATTGTTATTCAGGGTAAAAACTACGTTTCTCATCATTCCTTTCATACATAAGTTCTGGATGTCAGATGTAAAGAAAAGTGTTGTGCTGGACTTTTAGGAAAGCTGGGTAAAGAGGGCTGACTGAGACTGTGCATTTCTGTTCCCCCAACTTCCTTCCTGCTGTCTGGAGTAAGCACGTGGTAGCTCATGTTTGAGCAGCCATCTTAGACTGTGAGGTAGCCTGGAAGGTAGAGGCAACATACTGATGGTGGTAGCACTACCACACTAGCATGTACTGCCTGACAACTTCTTCCTCTTTTTCCTCTTTCTCTTTTTCTCTCTCCTTATCCCTCCCTCCCTTCCTCCCCCTCCCCTTTCCTTCCCTTCTCCTGTCCCTTTCTCCTCTCCCCACTCCCAACTGTCTATCTATAGTAGTTTTCTTCTTCTCCTGTAACAAATTACCACAAACTTTGTGGCTTACACAACACAAGTCTATTATCTTATAGTTTTGTAGGTTAGAAGTGCAACACAGGTCTTACTGGGCCAAAACTGAAGTGTTGGCAGGGCTGTCCTTCTTTCTGGAGGCTCCTGAGGAGAATTTGTTTCCTTGCCCTCCCCAGTTTCTAAAGGCTGCTCACATTCCTTGACTTGTGGCCCCTTTCCTCACCTTCAGAGCAGCAGTGTTGCATCTCTCTGACCATTCTCCCGTAGTCACATCTCCCTCTGATTCTCTTCTTCTGCCTCCCTCTTACACTTTTAAGGACCTTCGTGATTACAGCGGGCCTACCCAGGTGATTCAAGATAATCTTCCTATCTCAAGAGCCTTAATTTAATCCTATCTACAAAGTTTTTTGCCAAGTCAGGTAAGCTATCCACAAGTTCCAGGGATTAGGATGTGGCCTGTGGATCTTTGGTGTGTGTGTGTTTGTGGGTGCTGTCATTGTACCTGCCATCTATCCAGCTATCCATCTTCCTCCTCCCTTTCTTCCTCTCTTTTCTGCCCAGCTATCTCTCTTCTGTCTGTCTGTCCATCTGTCTGTATATCTTTTGTTTGAACTGTTTGATACTTCATCCCTGAACATTTACTTCTGCATACATCCTCGAAGAGAAAGAACATACTCTTGCATAGCCACCGTACCACGATTACACCTAAGAAAATCAACAGTGATTTTCTAACATAATCTACTATTTAGTTCATACTCACATTTCTTTGGTTGACACACATTGTATTTGGCCTCTTTTAATCTAGTTCAGGCACCGTACTCTCTGTCCCCCAACATGCACACACTTTTTTCCCCATGGCATTGAGTTTTTGAAAGGGTGGGGCAAGGATTTTTTGGCAGAATTTCCTGTAATCTGGATTTGCCTTCATATTTCCTCATTAGTGTCTTTTAGCTTTTTCCTCTGTTCCCTTTCTTTCCTATAACCTGGAAATTAGATCTAGAGCAGGGCAATCCAGTAGAACTTGCTGCAATGATGGAAATTTTCTATATCTGCACTGTTCAATATGATAGCCACTAGTCACATGTAGCAATTTAAATTTAAATAAAATTTAAAATTCAGTTTCTTAGTTACACTAGCCACATTTCCAGTACAGGCATGCCTCAGAGATACATGGGTTTGGTTCCAGACCACCCCAGTAAAGCAAATATTGCAGTAAAGCGAGTCATATGAATTTCTTTGGTTTCCCAGTGCATATAAAAGTTATGTTTACACTATCCTGTAGTCTATTAAGTGTGCAATAGCATTATGTCTAAAAAAAAATGTACATACCTTAATTTAGAAATACTTTATTGCTAAAAAAATGTTAATTTTTGTCTGAACCTTCAGCAAGTCAAGTCACAGTAATAACATCAAAGATCATTGGTCAGGGCTTCCCTGGTGGCGCAGTGGTTGAGAGTCTGCCTGCCAATGCAGGGGACACGGGTTCGAGCCCTGGTCTGGGAGGATCCCACGTGCCGCGGAGCGACCGGGCCCGTGAGCCACAACTACTGAGCCTGAGCGTCTGGAGCCTGTGCTCCGCAACAAGAGAGGCCGCGATAATGAGAGGCCCCTGCTCGCCGCAACTAGAGAAAGCCCTCACACAGAAACGAAGACCCAACACAGAAATAAATAAATAAATAAATAAATAATAAATAAATGTGAATAAAAAAAAAAAAAATTATAAAAAAAAAAAAAAAAAGATCATTGGTCAGAGAGCACCATAACAAATATAATAATAATATAATGAAAAAGTTGGAAATATTGCGAGAATTACCAAACTATGACACTGAGACATGAAGTGAGCAAATGCTGTTGGAAAAATGGTCCCGACAGACTTGCTTGATGCAGGGTCGCCACAGACCTTCAATTTGTAAAACACGCAATATCTGCATAGTGCAGTAAGGCAAAGCACACACAAAAAGGTATGCCTGTACTCAATAGATTAGATTCAGGTTATATGTTTTGGGGAAGGATTTCATGGGTAGTGGTGTGTATTTCATATTGTGTCACGTCAGAAATCACGTACTGTCAGTTTGTCTCTTGGTAAAGTTTGATCACTTAGTTAAGGTGATAATGAGCAGATCTCTCTATTGTAAAGGCACATCTTCTCCTTTGTAATTATTAAGTGGTCTGTGGGGGTAGTGCTTTTGTATCTTGCAAGCAAGGTTACTCCAGTAACTTTTCGCTGGCAGTAGTATCCTCTGGTGATCCTTGCCTGAATTGATCATTACAGTACATTGAGGGTGACAGATGTTGATCTTCTAAGTAATTCAATCATTGTGTATTTACTAGTTGGTATTTTCCTATAAACAATAACTTTTCTAAAACTCTCTCCCTTTAAAAAATATCACTACAGACTGATTTTCATCTTATTCAGTATGTTATAATCAATTATAGCCATTATTATTACTATTTTTTTTTTTTTTATAGCTATGTTGGGTCTTCGTTTCTGTGCGAGGGCTCTCTCTAGTTGCGGCAAGTGGAGGCCACTCTTCATCGCGGTGCGCGGGCCTCTCACTGTCGCGGCCTCTCTTGTTGCGGAGCACAGGCTCCAGATGCGCAGGCTCAGCAATTGTGGCTCACGGGCCTCGTCGCTCCGCGGCATGTGGGATCTTCCCAGACCAGGGCTTGAACCCGTGTCCCCTGCATTGGCAGGCAGACTCTCAACCACTGCGCCACCAAGGAAGCCCTATTATTACTATTTTGATGCTCAGTTATTCTGTTTGGCTAGTCCTGTGCCTTTTGACATGATTTCATAAATCTTTGAGTGCTTCCTTACTAAAGTAAGGCCCAACAAGGTACCCCAGGCTCACCTTGTAATTTCCTTGTTCCAGCCCTGAAATAAATTGTTTCTTCAAGGAGCACTGGTTTCTTTCAGTGGGAATGGCAGTTTAGAAACTAAAATTTGGGTGCCAGGTATGCTCATTGCTACAGATGTCCTCTTTCTTTAGATGTATCTGGTCCTTCCCATTTCTTGGCCTTTTATTCCCCTCGTGGTGGGAGTTGATTGCTTCTCACTGATTTCTCAGATCTTTTGAGTTAGTTATGACTCATCCATTTACTTTTCTGTTTCCAAAATTTTATTGCTGTCCCATATTTGCTATTGTCCTTCTCTCTTTGGAGTTTAAGCCTTTTAAAAAAATTCCTGCTGTCCTTCACTAGGATTTTTGGAATGGTGTTGAGGTAAGTCAGTGTGTTCAAGTCACCGTATTTAACTGCAATTTTTTATATCAACACTCTCAGTATAGATTTAGATTTTACTCTGCAGAAGTAACTATGCCTAATGCTGTTGGGAATACAAAACGTGATAGACACTGTTTAGGTTTTAAAGTATTGATAGTTTCCATGTTATCTGGAGCGTTTAGAATGAGTTTGTAACTAACGGGAGTCCACGTTAAAATGTGGAAGGTGCTGAAGCTGAGGTATGTGGTATGATAACACTTTGCCTTATATTTTATGTTCTAGCACAGTGGTTCTCAGTGTTGGCTGCACATTAGAATTACTTGGGAGACAAAAAATACTGTGCCTGGTTCTCACCTCAGATCAGATTAAATCAGAATCTATTATGAGTTAAGCTGAGTTCTACAGGTTTTGAACATCTTTTGATAGACTTGATTAGTTTAAGTGTTTTTTTGTTTTTGGTTTTTTTCTTTAAGGGCCAGTAAGATGCTTCAGGCTCATCTTGTAATTTTCCTGCCCCACACCTGGAACAAGTCAGTTTCTGTCATAGACACCATGGTATTTCAGACCTCACACCTTAGAACATGCAGTTCTCTTTTCTGTGCCTCATTAACTCATTCATTCTTTAGGACTCAGCATCTCATTTTTCTTTAAACATCAATTTGAGCTAAGTCATTTTATAATGCCCATTGTTCACATCTATTTAAGCACTTACACTATTTTATTGCCATGATCTGGTATGCATTTTCCTACCCCATTAGATTCTAAGCTTCTTGAATAAATTCTAATATTGTAGGTTTGGGTATATTTTATGTGCTTAAAAAAGTTAATTGAGCTGATTGCACACAGAAATTCCAATTTGGGAGATCTGAGAGAGAGTGGAATTATAAAGTTCCTTAAGTTTCGGCCCCTGTTCACTTTTGATTTCTTCTATAGCCATGTTTTATGGATATTTTTGAATTATACTAAAGGAATATTATATTTCAACCTTGAAAGACAATTAAGATTGAACTGGAAGCAGTCAAAGGTATTGGAATTTAAACTGTGCTTCTGTGAGAGGTGGTTGTAGAGGCAGACTGAAATAGGTGATAACTTAAGCAGTGGTTTTAAATGAAGCCTTTGTTCAGTTATAAATATAATATTTAAAAGTTGAATATATAGTGACCTTTATAATAAAACATTTTAAAGGAGCCTTATGCAGTCTGGTAGACAGTGAATTGATATTTTGAATTTTCGAGATTCTGTACCATCTTTCAATGTTTATTGCTGCGTACTTGTCATTTTTATGTGAAGGCAATCATGTACTGTTGTTTCATTTTCTTATCTTGACTTTTCTTTTTTTAATTGTGAATATCTTTCCATTTTATTTTTTTTTCTTTTCCATTATGGTTTATTACAGGATAGTGAATATAGTTCCCTATGCTATATAGTAGGACCTTGTTTATAAATCCCATATATACTAGTTTGCATCTGCTAATCCCAAACTCTCAGTCCATCCCTCCCTCACCCCCCATCCCCCTTGGCAACCACAAGTCTATTCTCTATGTCTGTGAGTCTGTTTGTGTTTTGTGGATAAGTTCTTTTCTGTCGTATTTTAGATTCCACATGTAAGTGATATCATATGGTATTTGTCTTTCTCTTTCTGACTTGACTTAGTATGATAATCTCTAGGTCCATCCATTTTGCTGCAAATGGCATTATTTCATTTTTTTATGGCTGAGTAGTATTCCGTATTGTGTATGTGTGTATATATATATATGTATATGTGTGTGTGTGTGTGTGTGTGTGTGTATATATATCACGTCGTCTTTATCCATTTATCTGTCAGTGGATGTTTAGGTTGCGTCCATATCCTGGCTATTGTAAATTCACTTTTCTTTTAATAGTACATTTCTTTGTGGTTTTGTAATTTATGCATTTTCTATTTTAATGGCAATATGTTACCCCATTTTGTTGATATATAGTAATTTACTTAGCCATTTCTTAATTGTTTGGTATTTTTTATTTGCATCTTACCACAATTACAGAAAGTGAACTATAATCGTTTTTATACAAATAGCTTTGCATTTTCTTTTCTGGAGACTGAATATGTGTTACAGAGCCTTTACCTTATAATAGAATTATCTGTGGCAGAAATTTAATAGAAACATGGAGATAATGTGAAGTAGGTAAGGAGCCAGATAGATCTGATTTCTAGTTTTGACAGCTACTTTACCAGCTGTGTGATCTTGAATAAACTAGTTAAGTGACCCTCAGTGGTAGAATTGGATTAATAAAGCTAACATTATTGTACATTTATAATGTGGCAGGTGCTATTCTAAGTATTTTACATGTATTAACCCATTTAAACTTCAAGTCAGCTCTGTGAGGTAGCTCTTATTGTTCTATTATTATTATTCCCATTTTTAAAATGTGGAATCAGGCTTAGAGAAGTAAAAGAGGTCAGATGGCTACTTATAACAGTGGTGTTATGGTAACCAAGTGCCATCTAGAGCTGGCTCAGACCTCTAGAGTTGGTTCTCTTATTCACCCGGGACTGCCAGGGCACCAGCTACATCCCTTCCCTTAATTTGGGTCCTAGGCAGGCAAATTGGCCTTTATGGGCCAGATTAATGATTACTGAAATTCCTACAACTGGAGCTGGAGTGAATTGTGAGGTCATGCTGGCAATACTTTAACCCTGGGCTTACTGTAGAAACTGCACCCTAAGAGCAAGGGTCACTCTAGATTTTCATATTCTCTTCAAACCTCTGTCTATTTAAAGTTGCTTTTAAGGGAGTGGTGATAAAAACTTAGATTTGTATTTTTATATTAACATCTAGTAGGCCTTTTTTATCCTTCACTGTCCTCTTCCACCTCCATCTTCTTTTTAACCAACAATTGAATACTTGTCTAGCTAGGATTTAACTCCTAGATTGCTAGGCAGTTAGAGTGCCAGAGTCTTTTAGACCCAAAAAGGAATCTGAAAAATATCTAGTTCAGCCACCTCACTTATATGAAAAAACTGAGGCCACACAGTCAGAGGGTGATTTAGAACTCAAGCCTATGTTTCTGACCTAAGTCCAGCGTAGGGTTCATTCCATTGTACTGTTTACTACCTTATTTGTAATAGTCTTTTAAAAATATTATTACTATGTATCCTTTTTAGGAATGATATATTTTGACTTAGTAGCTTGCTGTGTCTGTATTATGTTCACTATCAGGAAACAGCTATATTTGTTTTTAGTTCTTTGCAGTTTTTTAAAGTGCTTTCTCATCCTTTATCTCATTTGTTTGTTATGAAGATAACCTTTTGCTCATGTACCTGAGGTTCTTGAATAGTGGCACAGGTTCCTTTGTTATCCTAGCATGTCCATTGCTTCTGTACATTCACAAATCCAGCTACCTTCAGATATATGTGTTGACTCACTCTATTGAGATTATAAAGTTCAGGCTTTGTCATTTCTCATCTCCAGCTCTTTTCATATCTTCTGGGTGCTCCTGGAGTCTAAGGCATGAAATTCCAGGAATGATGATAATTCGTTATTTTGAGGGGCTCATATTTCTTGGCTTCTTAAGACTGCTTGTGATCAGGGAAGCTCTTTTTAAAACTTAATCAGAGGTTCAATATATAGTTAAGCAACAGGTTGTATAGAAACAAACACAAAGATAATCATATCATTTATTGTACTAACATTCTTCAATCAAAACGGTGTTAGAGATAAGATAAATTTTATGGCTGTAATGTGTGTCCATGCGATTTGGTTGGTGTCAAGGAAGGGCGTGAATTGTTAGTATAAGGCTAGACACCGAATGCCAAAACTTTCTACAGCAGGGGCCTATTACCTAGTCAACTCATACAAAACCTGGAGATTCTCAAGAGGATCCTCTCTGATTCATTATTAGGTTAAATTAATTGAACAAAGTAAAGTCTGTGAGAAAAATCTGTCAGTTTGTTACTGATTATCTAACCTAAAAAAAAAAAGGAAATAAAAGCTATAGTGGTTTTCCTGGAGACTTTTAGAGTCTCTATATTTTGGTAGACCGTATATTAAGACTTATTTGTTTGAACTGTATGCAGTTCAGTATTTGTTTGGGAATAGAATGTGAACATTTTAGGATCGCTTTATGATAGTACTGGGTAAATAAGCATTAGAGTTAAGCTTTTTATCCTTGGGTTTCTAATAGCTACTGCTAAGGTGAGCCTTATATGTTAAGATTATCTGAAGATAAGACTGCAAGTCATTGGCTCAAAGTTCAAAGGAGAGCATTAGCTTCAAGGACATAAACCACTGAGTTGTTATCCATCAATTTGTAACAGAAGTGCAGATGAACAACATTTACCTAGACAATCTCGTATCATTTACCTGCAGTTTGAGGTCAGTCTGTATAGAGGCTTATGTAGGTGCTTTGAACTATTTTGCAGAGATGAGAGTTCAAATTTATTTTTATTCTTTAATTTGAGGCAGCAGGTGTTTTTGTGTGCCTTTTGCCACAGCTGATATTAACCCCATTTTGCCCATCCTTAAAGCCGGATTATGTTCTGTTTCAACTATGGAGCTGAGATTAATTAGGTTATTTACAGAAGAATTTTATTTTCTAGCACTCCATATTTTGCTGTTTGTTTCGTATGTGTTAATCCCCCTTGCCTCCCCCACCCCTCCAGTTTGACTGTGAACTCTGTGGGCCCAAGATATGTGTCTTATTTTAGAATCTGTAACACAAAGTTATATGTAATGGGGACCATCAGCTAAAGTAGATAATTGAGCCAGGCTAGATGGGGCCCATGTAGAAGGGAGAGCATACATCAATAGGCCTCTGCTCATCAGCTGGATTCCAGCAGATTTTTACCTTGTGGGACTATGAGATAGATGTTGCCTGAACAAAAGGTATCCACTGATGCTATCTAGCTTGTGGCCTATCAGTTTGCTATTTCTTTAATAGAACCTAGGAACACACAGAAAATACTTGGTACATACTTGTATTTTGGTAGATGCTTATTGTGTCATAAAACTGGCTACACTGCTTTTGAAGGACTATCTTAGGTGTCATACGTGTAATATGATGTAAGATGTATAAGAATGTTCTATTAAAGGATTTTCTCTTTTTCAAAGAAGATGAGTACACTAATAAAGAGATTAACTCTTACCCTAGCATCAACAGATTTGGATATTGAATATTCATTGCTTTGTCCACAGAAGATCCTTTGGCTCACTTTCCGAGTTAGAAACCAGTGATAACACATTGTAGTAAACTGCTGCATATTCTGAGGGCTCTCAAAAGAATGATATAGTAAACTGTTAGAATACCTGAATGTTGTGCAATTAATGTGTCTATTTTTTATTTCTTGAATTCCGGAGTAATCTTTTGTTTTTCCTTTTCTCTAGCCCCCCAAACAATGTTGTTAGGATGTACTCTTGGTTCTTCTTTTGTAGTGTCTCATACCTTATTTCTTCTATTTCATTCCTATAGATAACCATCCTAGTTTAAACTTTTTATTACTCATCCTGGGACATGTACACTAGCCCCTAAGTGCCTTTTCTATTCCATATTTAGAGTATCTCCAGGTTTGTTTGTTTGTTTTTTGTTAATCCTTTTCTTAGGTCATAAACAAACTCTGATTAAAGGCAAAAACATAAGACACACACATGCACACACACACACACCAGAAAAAAAGACTTCTTTCAGTTGTGCACTTGCTTGCTGACCAAACTCCATATCCTTCATTCCCCCTTCTAATCTTATCATTTCTTAGTCCCTTATAAGATAATCAGCTTGTTCTCTGCTCCTCCCAATAGCTTTATTTCACTCTCTCGCTTTTCCTTATGCTATTTCTTTTAAGGGGAATGACCTCTCTCCTTAATGCCTTATATCATTTCTTTTATTATTGTACTATTCTTTAAATCTTTTACTGTTCTTTCATTACCAGACTAGGTTAGAAGTTTCTAAAGGGTAGTGACTGTATTTCCTGCTGCATCTTTGAACTCCGTATAATGTCTAATACCATGCTTTGTGTGTAGCAGGCATTCAACTAATATTCCTGAACTTGATTAATGCTTTATATTTTCCCTCCTTCATTTTTTTTTATTGTGGTAAAATATACAAAACATAAAATTAACCCTTTTAACCATTTTTTAGGTATACAGTTCCGTAAAATCAAGTATATTCTCGTTGCCATACAACCATCACCAACCATCCCTCTCCAGAGCCTTTTCATCTTCCCCAGCTGAAATTCGGTGCCCGTTAAATGCTAACTCCCCACTTCCCCCTTTCTCACAATCCCTGGCAACCACCATTCTACCTCTGTCTCTATGAACTTGACTACTCTAGGAACCTCACTATAAGAAGAATCATGCAATATTTGTCCTAGTGCAACTGGCTTATTTCAGTCAGCATGAAGTCTTCAAGTTTATGCTATAGCATGTGTCAAAATTTTCTTCCTTTTTAAGGTTTAATAATATTCCATTGTATGTGTATATACAATATAAACACCACATTTTGTTCAGCCCTTCCATCTGTCGTGGGTTGCCTCTTTACTCTGTTGATAGTATCCTTTGATGCCTGAAAGTGTTAGATTTTGATGAAGCCCAATTTATTTTTTCTTTTGTTGCCTTGATTTTTGGTGTCATATCCAAGAAATCATTACCATATTTAGTGTCATGAAGCTTTCCCCCTATGTTTTCTTCTAAGGGTTTTATAGTTTTAGCTCTTACTGTTAGGTTGTTGATTTCAGTGAATTTTTGTATATGGTGTAAGTAAGAGTCCAAATTCATTTTTATTGTATGTGAATATATCTAGTCTTCCCAGCACCATATGTTGAAAAGACTATATTTTCTCCACTGAATAGTCTTTCCCTCATTCGTATTTCATTGAATGAGCTTCAACTTTAGTGTCACTGCTGTGACTATAATAAGTTTTAAGATCTTTCCTGTCACTGTCTTGTCTTAAAGGCTTAAAACTTGCTTATGCTTTCTTCACTTGGAAGTAAAAGAGGAGGACCGGGGAAGATGTATACATTGAAAACAGAACCATCATCTATCATCTCTCTGTCCTCTAATTAACTGCTTGTTTAGATAGAGTAACCCTCTTTGCTCTGTACCTCACCTTCTTCAAACATAGTAGACACATTAGAATACTATGCTAGTCTGAAATTTTGTTTTTGAGTCACTTAACCTTTCTGGACTCTTGATTCCTTTTCTGTTAAATGAGAAGACTGAGCTAAATGGTCTCTCATGTGTCTTTTGCTATAACAATTCTGTGATATTTGTGAATGGCTTTTGAACAGTTAGTAAAAATTCAATGGAGGGTAGAACAGTTTTATTATACCAAAGGAATACATTAAACTTGGTATCCCCAAGAATATATTATCTTTATTACTTTGTCTACAGTTTTGGTATTTTCTCCATATACGAACAGAAGTTTTAAATATAGCTATGATGAGTTTCTTTCAATGGTAAAACACTTAGTTTCTAAGTATTTCTGTGGTTTGTAGTATTGCCGTCTTTATTTTCTTTATGCATTAAGGAGAAGGGACATAAGTTCAGGTACATGAAATTTGCGTGAAGAAAGAGGACCAGCAACCAGGTGAAAAACTGAGCTAAAACAGAGACAGACACCTCTCTTCTGGAAAGTCAGAGAATACTGAAGTCTAGAAAGGGGGTTTTTTGGATGCTTCACCCCTGAATACATCTTTGAGAGGCCCATGTCTGTATACTGCGTATGCATATATTAATTGATTGCCAAAAAGCCATTTTTTCCTCATGTCACCTGTAGTGTTGATTGTATAATTAAACTTACCTGTTAAACTACAGTTAGTTATAATATGATTGAGTTCATTTTACTTTGTAAAACTTTTGTCATTGCTGTTTATCTCTTTTATAACATGTCGAAATGAAAATGATGATAGCTAATATTTGTTGAGTGCATGATACATTTGTTTTAACTTTATTTTTGTTTTCATATCTTTTCAAAGAAAATGATATTTTAGAGATGGTATTTTATCAGGAACTATTCTAGAACCCAGGAGAGAAGTTAATTCATTACATACAATGATTTCCTAACAACACTAGGGATTAATTCTCTCGGTCAAAAAAAGGTGACTGGGTAGCTATGAAGACAAGATGACACGGAAACTTTGTAAAGTGTTTGAATTTTGAACTCTCTGAATGTATTATCATTAGTACTAAGTTATTAATACCAAATTAAATAATTCGTGTTAAAGTGATATATTACCTTTAAAACATTTCATTTGGAATCCTGACTCATATATTTAGAAAGAGAAATAAAAGTCTTGCCTCTGTCAAGTATTATTTCAAATCACAGCACTAATTATATTTATACTTAAGTATTCTGGATTGCAGAAGCAAACTAGACTGCTGCTAGGCATTCTGAACAGCAGTACTAAAAACCTGAAACGGGAAGCAAATCTGGCATGCAATAGCAAAATTGGGGGATATATCTGTTTAACCAGAGAATGTCCTTAGTTTGGTAAAAGGGTTAGAAATGCAGTCTACTTTGGAGACTGATTAAAAATGATAAAATAAAGAATGATGTGCTCAATGAGCTACAACTCAAATAGAGGAAATTTAATGGGAAGTGATTACATTAGTAGCAGATGGGCTTGCTTCCTGAATTGCAATTTTACTGGAAATCCTAGACCAGCTTAAATTTGTTTTTCACATTTAGAGTCTGATAAAAAGATAGATAAAGAGATTTGTTTATTTGGTGTGTTATTGTGATTCTTACCGTGTCTTTTGGATACTTCATTTTTACCAGGCTATTTTTATGATTCCCACAAACCCACCACCAACATTCAGGAAGCCAGAACTTTGGTCTGATGATTTCACCGATTTTGTTAAGAAGTGCCTAGTGAAGAATCCTGAGCAGAGAGCTACTGCAACACAACTTTTACAGGTCAGTGCTTATGTCTCTAAGGGGAGGATATTTTCTTTATACCTTTTAGCTTTCTGACATTGACCAGAATTGAGTTTCATTAACTCATTTATTTATTTTTTCATTAACTGATTTCTAAAGATGAAAACCTCCCAAGAAATATGGATTGATTTAGAGACAGACCTACAGACACACACCCCATTCTTCTCCTGTATGTTCTTTTTCTCTAATTTTTTTCTTTTGTTTTCCAAGTTCAATCTTCTCTCCGCCCCCCTTTTTAATTTTTGTTGTCAATTCTTTCCTCCTAAAGTTGTGTTAAAACTAAACTTCCATAGGGTTCTCATTTCAGGTATGAGTTCTCGTTTCCATTATTACTGTTTCTCATTTTCTTATGTTTTTCTTCCTGATGTATTATTCCTTGACCCAGCATTTCTTCTTTGACTTTTTGCTCTATAAGATACATAAATGCAAGATTCCTGAACGCCTTGTGAAGATCACATGTTATAAATACTGGTTACAAGATGACTTAAATGAAGAGTTTCAGTGTCCCTGTACAACTTGACTTTGTATCCAGAGTGTCAGGAGGTTTTTTTTTTTTTTAATCTGCTTTGACATTAAATGCAAATAGAAATAATTTAATACTTTTAATAAGTATGTGTGAGTCTTTACTTTCCCAGCAGAACTGGCTTAGACCTCTAAGCTATGATAAGTGTACATGTTAACAAAACTTGGTATTTGGAAAATAATTCTTTTTGTTAAGTGACAAAAGGATTAAAAACATAGTTATAGAAAGTGATTTTTCCAAGGTACTGTTTTTAAAAAAGGAATTGTTGAGGGATATAAGAAGCAGGCTCTTAAATGTAAGGTATATTGTTAGGAAGATTTAACTTAATCTCCATGGTAGGCGATTTAACAATATCTGTCTAGAATAAAACACCATATATTCTTTGACCCAGCAATTACTCTTCTAGAAATTTACTCTACAGAGAAATTTAACCCTGTGTGAAATAACATATGTGTAAAAGTTTTCATAAAACAATGTAATGGCAAAAGATTGGAAACAACATAAATATAAACAAGCAATTTGAGGTCCATCGAGGGGAGTGATTGGCAAAATACACACGTCTACATACACATATATGTATATGTACATATGTCAATGCTTATCGTGGAGTAGCTCTAGAAAAATAAGCAAGAAACTGCCTCCAGAGAAGGTAACTATATGGCTGACAAGAGTGGGATGGAGACTTACTTTTTGCTGAAGGCTCTCTTTGAGCCTTTTGGGTTTTGTGTTATGTGCAAATATTACCTTACAAAAGTTAGTTAGTTGAAACATTTATTTTGAAATATTGTCAGCACTTCAAAGGAATTTTAAGCACATAAATCAAGGACGTATTGCTTTTGTTATTGTATTGACTGTCTAAATTATTCAACCCTAAAGAAGTCAAGAAAGAAGCGGGGAGGGGAAATAACAGAAAAAGTGGGACAAATAGTACAAAATCTGATGATGAAAGTAAATCCAAATGTATCTGATGACTGGTTTTTGGATAATTTAACCAATATTTCTTTCTAGTCTTTCTTCCATAATCTTTTCTAATCTTTTTAAAGAAATTCTGTGTTTAACGTAGAGTTTTTAGGGTGGAAAAGCATTTAAGAAATATTCTAGTAAAATTTCCTAATTTTGTTTATGAGAGTACTGAAGCCCAGAAAGGTTCAATGATTCACTGAAGGTCACACAGTGATTAAGGGATTCTTCTAGGTTTATCCCACTTGTCCTCCAGCCCCCACTTGTCACCCTTTCCCATTCTGCTTTTTACCCAGGAAGTTGACCTGTATGGACTGCATTAGCAAACTCTGTTACCCTCTGGCTTCTAGCTGGGTTTGGCCCAAGTATTTTTCTTTATAATAAGGGCAAACAATGCAAGTGGTTTTGTATAGTGCTTATGAGCCAATAATTGTTTCCTTGATTTTTAAAAACTTTTTCTGTTGTGCTATTGTTGGCCATGGAGGCCCTCTGTTATAATGTGGTATACTCGTCTGGCCTCTTAATTGGCCCCTTGCTTGACCTCCCCTTTTTTCCCTTTATAAATACTGAAATAATAGACTTGTAGTTCCTTGTACAAATCATGCTTTTTCAATCCTCTATACCTTTTCTCATGGTGTTTCTCCCGCCCCCCACTTGCTAGTTTAAAGACTGCCTTTACCAATAGGCTCCTTTTTACTCATTGTCTCACTGTTTCTAATTCAAATTAGGTACTCCTCCAGAAAGCCTTGCCTTCATCTTTGTTCAGGCTAGTTGTTCCTCTGTGTTCCCATAAGCACATTGTGCATATCATTTACCATATTAGAATGAAATAACTTGTTTCTGTGTCTTTGTCCTAGATTGTAACTAATTCAAGGTCAGGGGCTATGCCTTTTGGGAGGGGGTTACTTTTGCACTCCTGGTACCTAGTGCTTAATACATGTGTATTGAATTCAATATGCGTTTATTTAAGATAACAAACTTCTGATTTTAAAAGCTTTTTAGATAGGATTATTATCTGTTGTCTCATTAGTGTCTCATTAGATGCCTTAGAGTTTTATTTTGCTGGATGTCTGGAAGCCATTCTGGCTCTTAAAGGACTTTCACCTGTGTCTTATATAAGTTAAATTATATTTTAACTTTAAGAATACAGTCTTATTACCAAGTTTTAATGGACATTTGTCTATAATCTACATGCGTAGATTTTACTATATTGATTTCTAGACTTTGATAAACAGTTTTTAAAGAGGAATTCGTGCTGAATTTTTTATAGTGGTTTATTTTCTGACATAAGATAGATAATTGTGTAAGTTTAAAAGAATCGTAGACTGAGACTGAAAGGATCCTTTGAGATTATTGAGTTGAAATCTTAGTAGTTTTTAAAAGATGAGGATATTGAACCCCCAGGGACAAGGTTCAAGTTCAGCCTAGTGCCACTAGAGCTCCTGATCTGAAAGTGTTCCGTGTACCTTCTGGTGGGTAGCCTAGAACCTGAAAGTCAGCTCTTGCCCTAGTCTGGCCTTCTGGAAGAATGAGATCTGCCATTATTTGAATTAACCCGTGGGCTTTGCTGGAACAGGTGATGTCATGGGTCACTCTGTGAACTCCCATGGCATGTGACTTATTCTTCATTTTACCAGATCAAGTGAGGAGTAGAAACTTTATCTATCTCGCTGTCCTTCCCATTTATAATATAATTATTTTTAATACTTCCTCTTCATAATTGAGATCCATATCAAAGTGTTATAATATTTGTTTTAACCTTTAAACCAGGGGTCCCCAACCCCCAGGCCGCAGACCAGTACCAGTCTACGGCCTGTTAGGAACCGGGCCACACAGCAGGAGGTGAGTGGCGGGCGAGCGAGCAGAGCTTCATCTGCCGCTCCCCATCTCCCCCCATTGCTCGCATTACCGCCTGAACCATCTCCCCCCGCCCATGGGAAAATTGTCTTCCATGAAACCAGTCCCTGGTGCCAAAAAGGTTGGGGACTGCTGCTTTAAACGATCGAGAAAACTCAAGAGAATAAGGGAAATCGATTATATTGTGTTTAACCCATTTTTGCTCTTTCCAGTGTTCTTTCTCCTAATGTTCCTAAGTTCCTTCTTTTGTTACTTTCTTTTTGTTTTAGCCATCCATTTAGGGTAGGTCTGTGGTAACAAATTCTCTTAGTTTTCCTTCACCTGAGAATGTCTTGTTTCCTCTTCATTCGTGAAAGATATTTTCACCGGCTATAGAATTATTCATTGACAGTTCTTTCAGTACTTGGAAACTATTGTGCCACTGTCTTCTGACATCCATGGTTTCTTTTGAGAAATCTACAGCCATTTGAATTGTTTTACCCCTTGATCATTTCAAGATGAAATGATCTTTGTCTTTATTTTCAGAAGTTTAATTATGATATGTCTTGGTATGGCTTTCTTTGGGTTTATAGTGTTTAGAATTTGTTCAGCTTCTTGAATCTGTGGGTTTATATCTCTTGCCAATTTTGGGAAGTTTCCAGTCATTATTTTTTCAAACACTTTTCAGCCCTACCCTCTTCTGTCTTTCTAGGACTCCATTGACACAAATGTTAGATTTTTTGTTTCAGTCCCACAGATTCCTGAGGTTCTGTTCATTTTTCTTCCAGTTTAGTTTCTCTCTGTTGTTCATATTGTGTAATTTCTACTGTTCCATATTTTGATTCACTGAATCTTCCCTCTGTCCTCATTCTGCTGTTGAGCCAGCCCATCCATCAGGTTTTTATTTTTGTTATTATATATTTTAGTTCTAAAATTTTCATTTGTTTCTTTTTTATATCTTCTAATTCTTTGCTGAGACTTTCTAATTTTTCATGTGTTTACAAGCATGTTTGTAATTGCTAATTGAGGATTTTTATGATGACTGCTTTAAAATCCTTGCTGGATAATTCTGATATCCATGTCATCTTGATGTTGGTATCTATTGATTGTATTTTCCCATTTAAGTTGAGATTTTCCTGCTTCTCATTATGATGAGTGATTTTCATTTGAAACCTGGGCATTTTGGGTATTATGAGACTCTGGATCTTACTTAAATTTTCTGTAATAAGTGGAGTCCTCTGACACTGCTTCAGTGGGGTAGAGGGGCACCACCTCATTTCTACCAGGTAGCATTAGAAGTCCAGGTCCCCAGCTTGGTCTCCTTTGACATGTAGGGTGGGGGAGGGGTTCCTTATTACCACTGTACAGGGGTGAGAACTCAGGTTCCCTCAGTGGCCTCTTCTGGCACTGCAGGGCCTCAGCATAGCTGGGTGGTGATGAAAGTTCTGATTCTCCACTAGGCCTCCTCTGATCCCACTCTAGCAGAGAGGGAGGTGGGGTTTCTTTATTACTGCCTGGTAGCAGTATAAGTCCAGGCTTTCTCGTGATCTCCACCGACACTCCCCACTGGGGGTGGGGAGCGCTTTTTATATTGCATGGTGTAGATGAATGCCCTAGCTTAACATTTGGTTTTCTCTGATACCACTGCAGTGAAAGGATTGGACAGCCTCCAGAAGGTAGAAGTCTAGGTTCCCCACCCAGCCTTTGCTGGTTGGGGTGGGGCATGTGCTTTCTCTCTGGTGTTTGGGTGGAGTAGAATGGTTATTGTCTGAAAGAGAAGGTGGCACACTGGCTAGCTGTCCCTTTCCTGATCCTTTGGCTCAAGAGAGCAGGCTTTTGTAGGAGCTTTTTTAGTTTGTGTCCATTGGTGTTTCTGGTTTGCTGGCTTCTCCAATAACCAGTCTGGGCTAAATGAGGTTAAAAAAAAAGCCCATGGTCTCACAGCTGTGTCTTTCCTTTAGTCCTCTGGTCCCTAGTTAATCTGCCACCTTTCAGTGTCTTCCTGTGTTTGTTTTATTGTCCAGGGTTTTAGCTATACTTTAATGGAGAGGTATAGGGGAAAGTATGACTGCTCAGTCTGTCCACAAGCAGAAGTCTGTTCTTCAGTTCACTCTAAACTCTTGTTTTCTCAGCTTTTATGAAGAAATAATTTATTTGAATTCTTTCAGTTCAGAAATTGATCATTCAGAACATGAACAAAATTTAAGAGGAAATGGTTCAAATTTTAAAAGAATACATCTTCAAACAGCCTTACTTTTAAAAATACATGACCAAGAATGTGATAGGTTGATTTTGGGTATTCTGTGTCTTATCATTAGTTCAGGTGGTTTAAGAATTCTTGCCCTTGTTTAGTTTATATTTTAGTTTACTCTTTTTTTTTTTTTTTTTGGCCATGCCACTCGGAATGCGGGGTCTTAGTTCCCCGACCAGGGATCGAGCCTGGGCCCCTGCAGTGAAAGCACCAAGTCCTAACCACTGGACCACCAGGGAAGTCCTAGATACATTTAGAAATAGTGAAACTATATTGCCTTTTGGAATTTGGTGTGTTTACCTTTTTTTAATTGATATTCTTTTTAAAACTCTTCATATAATTACCTTCTTGTCTGACATAAATGTTAAAAATTTTTAGTTCATTTATGGTTTTTTCCCTTTGTTTCATGGCACTGGGTTGAATAAATATTCTCCTGTATTACCCTCTAGTTCTTTTATATTTCCATTGTCTTTTGACTTTTAACTTCTTAATCTATCTGGCATTTATTTTGATATTTCTGTGATAAAGATCTAGTCTAATTCTACCCACCCCACCCCCTCAAAAGAAAAAAGAAACAGCAGGCAATAAGTATTTTTTCCTCGCTGATTGGAATTGCTACCTTCATAATATGCCAGCTTATTTCGTATGTTATATTCTATTTCCAGTCATTGTATTCTGTTTTGTTGTTCTTTCCATTCTTATGCTGGTACCACATGCTTCTCTAGGCATTTAACAAAAAGATGTAACTTCTGTTTATTGATTTTTCTGCTAACTCAGTCTGATTATATTATGCAGATCACTTTATTCTTTACTTTTTACGTGTTTTATATCTCAGTGACTGAAAAGGAATATTAATACCTCCTATTCTTATTTATTTAGATCAACTTCTTATGTCTCTGTTTTTGTTACACATAATGCTGTACTAATATATCAAGTTTATAACTATAATATCTTTCTTTGTATTATGTCCCTTATTAATATTATATGACTCTTCCTTCATTCACTATTTTCTCCCTTCAATTCTGCTTTTTTTGATGTTAGTCTTGATATTATTTTATGTTTGACTAATATTTCATTGCCTATCCTTGACTCTTAACCCAAGTTCTTTTTAGTATGCCCCTGCAGAAATATAATTTGGATTTATTTTATTAAGTATATCTCATATAGAAAGCATGTAGCTGAATTTATCTTATGAACTAAGTGTCTTTTAGTACTTAACTAAAATACTGCTTAATAAATGGGATTCAGGGCTTCCCTGGTGGCGCAGTGGTTGAGAATCTGCCTGCTAATGCAGGGGACACGGGTTCGTGCCCCGGTCTGGGAAGATCCCACATGCCGCGGAGCGGCTGGGCCCGTGAGCCACAACTACTGAGCCTGCACGTCTGGAGCCTGTGCTCCACAACAAGAGAGGCCGCGATAGTGAGAGGCCCGTGCACCGCGATGAAGAGTGGCCCCCGCTTGCCACAACTAAGAGAAAGCCCTCGCACAGAAACGAAGACCTAACACAGCCAAAAATAAATAAATAAATAAATAAATTAAAAAAAAAAAAAAAAAAGAATCTTAAAAAAATAAAAATAAAAAAATAAATGGGATTCAACCCATTTATTTACATTGGTTTATAGTAATAACATTCCAGTCACAGTTGCCATGTTATTTTTTTTTTGGCCACCTCGTTTTCTCTGTTTTTTGTTGTTGTTGTTCTGTTCTTTTTAATGTTGCTTTGCATTTTAAAATTTTACTACCAGCTACTTTTCAAAAGCCTTTAAAAATATTCTTTAAAAATCTGCCAATGTGTCTGATAAAACTTCTCTTCTGATTATCAAGAATGCTCTAATAGAATGGCCTTGTTCTCAAAGTACCCTTTTAACTTTATTAGCCAGTTCCTCTTTGTTGGTCAGAACCATGCCTGTAGCAGTTATGTAGGGAAGACATGAGTACAAATGAAGTAAGACATACTGAGATTTTGAGATTAGGAATGTTAAGCTCTATAGACTAATGGTAGCATAACACTGTTTAGTCAGTTCACAATGAGCTGCATGAAAGTAAGTTTGCAATAGACTGGATGTGTACTTTGGCATTTAGCTGCTGCATAGCACAGGGTGATCAGCTCAGTGCTTTGTGACGACCTAGAGGGGTGGGATAGGGAGGGTGGAAGGGGGCCTCAAGAGGGAGGGGATATGGGGATATATGTATATATATAACTGATTCACTTTATTGTACAGCAGAAAGTAACATACCATTTGTAAAGCAGTTATACTTCAATAAAGATATATTTTTTAAAAAAACCCCAAAATACTGTGGCTTGGAGGAATGGCTCTTAATTTTTCCTGAGAAGATAAAGTATAATATAATTTGAGATTTCTGTTCCTTAGTAAAGAGATGCAATTCTACTGCTTCCTAGTTTTTGCTGTGTTGGTCTTCCTTCACTTCTGTTAATATATAGTCACTAAATCCTTCTTAAGAGTTCTTCCATCAGATTCAGTATTTCCTCTTGACTGTGGCAGCTATTTTTTTAACCCAGGTTCTTAATAATTTGCACCTGTATTGCAGTTTCACCCCATCTTATTTCATTTCTAAACTCTACTGCAAGATTATGCTGTCACAGTACAAAGTGAGAGAGTGGCATGGACATATATACACTACCAAACATAAAATAGATAGCTAGTGGGAAGCAGCCGCATAGCACAGGGAGATGAGCTCGGTGGTTTGTGACCACCTAGAGGGGTGGGATAGGGAGGGTGGAAGGGAGGGAGACGCAAGAGGGAAGAGATATGGGAACATATGTATATGTATAACTGATTCACTTCGTTATAAAGCAGAAACTAACACACCATTGTAAAGTATTTATACTCCAATAAAGATGTTAAAAAAAAAAAAGATTATGCTGTCACAGACATTCTTTTCCTTACACCATTCTCTTGTTTATGTAATTAAAGGGACTGTCAAGCAAAATTCAAGTATCTCATTCTAAGCGTTTATCCCTCTTGTCCCACTGTTACCTGTATCTAAACTCACAGGACAACATTCCTCTAAGCAGTGTTTCTGTTTTGGCTAGACAGCTCTTCCTATGGTGTTCTAACATACATCCCCTATCTTTGTGTGTTTGTTCATATTGTGCATAGTTTTCCTTCTCCCTAAAATGGTCTGATTCTTCTCTATGAGGCATCTGAGATTACTTCACCTCTTCTTTTACTTTTACATCTCTTAATCATATAAATTGTGCTAAATCATCATGAATGTACCTTGTATGTCACATTGCAATTTTTTTATGTGTTTGTCTTTTGTTCCTTATTCCAGATAATAAGTTCCTTAAAGGCAAAGAACATATCTTCAATTAGTTTAATTTTTGTGACCTTTTTACCATTGTTTCTCAGAATTTTTCACAGTAGGACTGGGATTTCTTCCTTCTTGCTCTCCACCATCCTTTAGGGCACTGTCTTTGTTTCCCAGCATAGCAGAAAGAGAAGAAATCACAGAAGAGTGCACAGTCTCGGTGTTTTAAGGCCCAGATCAGGGAGTGGAACACAATGCAGGCACTCACACTTCATTGGTGAGAACTTAGTCACATAATTACAACCAACTGAAAGGGAGACTGAGAAATGTAGAAAGTAGCTGGGTAGCCATAGGTCCAGCCACAACTGTATTTTGGTGGGTGACTAGGACTCTCCACCACAGGTATGTTGATAGAACTTAATTTATCTGGTAATCAGTTTATAACTGCTATAAAAGAATTTATTAGTTCTTTGTCATCAATGCTAGAATTTCTGTAATCAGGTAAAATTCTTACTCATAGTTTTCCCAAATGGTATGTTCACCATTTTAAAGCCTCTTCCAAATGTCTGTAATTTCTTCTTTAGCACTAGAATTTTTTTTATCTTTAAGAATATTTTTGTGTTGTATTGATCTTTACGAAAATAACTCAGATGGCTTTCACCTGACTCTATCTACTGACATATAATTGGGAAAATTACATTTTGAAGCTGTATTGCTGCTTCAAAATATGGTTATCTATTCCAAATTATACTTTTAACCTTTCCCTCTCCTTTCTCTCATGTTACTCCTCTGAATTAAAAAGTCATCAGGCACCCAGGTATTTTCTGGTGGTTTCACTTCTGTTTATCAGAATTGTAGCAAACTCAGATGTTTTAGCTAGATCAGGGTGGTATAGAAGTGAAGCAGTACTTATTTTCTGAAAAATACTTTTCTCTTATTGCTGTTTTCTACTTCTCCCTTGGAAATGATTATATTTTTAAAGACATAATAAATAGAAAATATGTAAAAGAAGTAAAATAAATAGTTGCCCTCCTTTTGACCACTGATTCTGGCTGTCAGCTTGTTAAGATTAATTAAAATTTGTAACAATACCAAAATCATTTTATTTTTATATGTAATTTAATCACCAATCTTTGAAAAAATTTTTTCTTGTCTTTTTTACTACCTAATCTACCTAATCTATACTTCCTTTGGACAATTATATCTCTAAGGGTAATGTAGTTTTATTAACAGGATTACATTTTTGTGTGTGTGCTTTAATGGTTTTTTAAAAACTTGTAAACCTGAAAGTAAAATCTTTATTTCTAAAGCAGCTGAAATATTCTCTGTTCTTAACCTATACATTTAATTCTGGATAAAGGACCAAACATTGAAGCCTATGCTCCTGGTTCACATTTACGTGTTGTTTTAATGTTTTAAAGATTTAATTCAGAGAAACCATTTGAATTAATACCATTGAATTTTACTTTTCTAGCACTCTTTTATCAAGAATGCAAAACCTGTATCAATTTTAAGAGACCTGATCACAGAAGCCATGGAGATCAAAGCTAAAAGACATGAAGAACAACAGCGAGAATTGGAAGAGGAAGAAGAAAATTCGGTTCGTAATTACCCTAAAAAAGTTGATCTTTTTCTTCTGAGTCATTCTTATATAATTTTGGGTTTTTTCTTTAAATATATCATTAGCACTTTCTGTTTTATTGTACAAGTGAAGTATGTTTGTTCATTAAATCTCAAAATATATTTTGTTTTATTAAATGATGTCTTTTCTGATGTCTTAAGAATTAATGATTAATGGGGAATGTAAGGTTAATATAATAGGCTTATACAGCATCTGGTATCTACTTGACACTGAGGCTGTGTTTGTTGAATAAGTATTGTCTTGGATTTGGTCAATTTTATGTCATATCTTCTGGAACTTACTTTTAACTGGTCATCAGTTATGCTGTAGATAGAGTACCACAGTAGAAGATGGGTTACTAGAGAAAGCAGGAGGGACATAAAAGGACCAGCTTATTACATTACGTTCTATTAGTGCATCAGTGCATTTTAATAAAATAAAAAATTATATCTATATATCACATTTTATAGTGTCTGATGTTTTTATGCTTCACTAACGACTTTTTCCTTGTTTCAAATTATAATTTTTTTTTTCTGGTTAAGGATATAGAGATGAAAACTTCTTGGTATTCAGTTAGTCATTAAATCTGAAGACACAGATATTTTATTTTTATACTGATTGGAAATGTCTTTGATAACATCATCTATATTTTCCCATAGAAGTTTTTTTTTTTAATCTTATAGTTTTTGTATACAAATCCTATTATTTTGCTAATTCAAATTTACTTTCAATTTCAGAAACTGGTTATCTAATTGGTATTTCTTTTGAAATTCTTTTACCCTTTTCACCAAGTAATTTTTAAATATTTATTTATTTATTTGGCCGCGCTGGGTCTTAGTTGCGGCACACAGGATCTTTGTTGCCGTGTGCAGAATCTTCGTTGCAGCATGCAAGATCTTTAGTTGCGGCATGTGAACTCTTAGTTGTGACATGTGGGATCTAGTTCCCTGACCAGGGATTGAACCCGGGACCCCTGCATTGGGAGCGTGGCCACTGGACCACCAGGGAAGTCCCTCACCAGTTATTAAACCTTGTGTCATATGGTAGCCCAGGACAAGGAGAAGTGCGCTTCTTTTCAGAGCTGATTTATAATCATTTTCTGTAGATATTCGGCTAAATCAGTTACTCATTTGGCAGTGACTGTGGGCTGCCTGGTGAGACAGATGCTCTAAGCTTATATTCTAGACATAAATTTTTTGCCAGTGAATTCACCATTCAGAATTTTAAACAGCATCCTCATAAAGGTGTTTTTTCCATAAGTAATATGGGATGATGTAAAGATCTTGGTTCTTGTTCTCAAAGGGTCTTATAGTTCCCACCCTGGGTTCCTGTGTGATACTAGAGTTAGTTTTCGGTCTCTCTCTACAAGTGATCAAATTTGTAAATGTCAGTTATTTTTTTGTAGTTTCAAAAGCAGTTTTATCATATTATTTGATCTTTAAAGAAGTAAGATTGAAGATGTATATATTATTATCTCATTTTGCAGTTGAGTGAAATTAAGTTAGGAGTGAAGTCATTTACCAAAATTCACAGAACTGGGGAGGAGGGCTTCCCTGGTGGCGCAGCGGTTAAGAATCCACCTGCCAATGTAGGGGACACGGGTTTAAGCCCTGGTCCGGGAAGATCCCACATGCCGTGGAGCAGCTAAGCCTATGTGCCACAACTACTGAGCCTGTGCTCTAGAGCCCGTGTGCCACAACTGCTGAGCCCACGTGCCACAACTACTGAAGCCCGTGTGCCTAGAGCCCATGCTCCGCAACTAGAGAAAGCCCGTGCGCAGCAACAAAGACCCAACGCGACCTTAATTAATTAATTAATTAATTAATTAATTAAAAAACAAAACACAAAAAAACTGGTGAGGAACCAAGAATAAAACTAGGTATTTTACTTTTAAGCTTCCATGCTCCTTCATTAAGACTTTATGCTCACTTTTCAATCAAATATTTATTAGTATTTCAAAAAATAAACATCACTGGATTATCAGAATTACATACTTTGATAAGATTATGTTCTCAAAAAGTCTAGTCTTTGCCCCTCTGGGGTGGTACCCAGTGGTTTTCTTTCACCTTATGTAAGCTTCTCATGAGTGCTGGGCTAGTTAACTGCCTTTAATTAGCTGTCATTGGAGTAGTGACTATTTTTGCTTTGCTCTTATTTTCCTATACTTAATTATAGGTTGGTTTCCATTTTTTATGGATAAGGAACCATTGATTACCCCAGAACTTACCAGTTTTTACTAAGTTTTAAAGACCTTGCTATAGTCACCTCAGTTACTTTCTGCCACTTTGGTGATCTCTTTCTTCACCATTTTCCTCTCTTTCACTATTTTCCTCTCCTTCACTGAGCTCCAGTCACACTGATCTTCTTTCAAATTTTTTATTATTTTAACATGCCATTGACCTTTCCTTATGCAGGGCCTTTGCATGTGCCATTCCCACTGCTTGAAACACTCTTCTTCCTTAGAACTCTTTGAATGAGTAGGTTCTCGTCTTTCAGGCCTCAGCTTTAAATATCATATACTGCTAAAACTTAGCAGTTTAAAACAACATACATTTATTATTTCATGGTATCTGTAGATCAGTATTTCAGGAGTGGCTTAGTTGGATGATTTTGGCTCAGAGTCTCTTCTGAGGTTGAGGTTTAAGTGTTGGTCAGAGCTGCAGTCATATGAAGGCTTGACAAGGACTGCAGTTCCCAGGTAGCTCACTCATATGGCTGTTGGCAGGCTGTCTCAGCTCCTTGCCATGTGGGACTCTCCATAGGACTATTTGAGAGTCTTCACAGTCTGGCAACTGGCTTTTCTTGGAGTGAGTGAGCCAAGAGCGAGAACAAAGAGGACATCTCAGTGCCTTTTATGACATCAGGAGTTGCACACTGTAAATTCTGCCACATTCTGTTTGTTTAAAGAAGCTACTGGTCATAGCAAATGGTGGAGTAGGGAGATCTAAGAACCAGTGGCTCCACAGAAGCAACCATTAGGTGGGCAGAAACTGACAAATCAAGCTTTTCAGAACACTGGAGTCTAATAAAAAACTTATAGCAACCAGGGGAGTGCTTAATGAAGAAGCGTAAGAATGTTAAGTTTTGGTAAGAAAGTGATGTGGCATTTTTGCTTTACATGCCTGCCATCCCCAATTTTTTAGTTCAGTGGCAGCCATGGGAGCAGAGGTAGAGGTTGAGGGCAGGGGAGAAGAGTAAGAACCTTACTCTCAAAAAATTGTGCTTTTGCATTTTGAGCTATCTGGCAGTTCCCTGTGGGGCTGGCACAGAGGCTTGCCATTGTTTTGGTCCCCTTAAGGTGGAGCAACTTCCTAGATGGTGTCTGTCCAAAACATCTAAATCTTCTAGAGTTAGTAAACAAGTTTAGCAAAGTTGCAGGGTACAGGATCAACATACAAAAATCCATTATGTTTTTATGCAGAAGCAAGGAACAACGCAAAAAGGAATTTAAGAAAACAGTTCCATTTACAGTAGCATCCAAGAGAATGGAATACCTAAGAATAAATTTAGCCAAGGAGGTGAAAGAATTGTACAGTGAAAAATACAACACATTGCTGAAAGAAATGAAAGAATACCTAAATCAGTGGAAGGACATCCCATGTTCATTGATTGGAAGACTTAATATTGTTTAAATGGCAGTACTCCCCAAAGTGACTCACATATTCATCCAATCCCTATAGTCTTTTTTTGCAAAAAGGAAAAGCCAATCTTCAAATTTGTATGGAGGAAGGGGCCCCAAGTAGCTAAAACAATATTGGAAAAGAACAAAGTTGGAGGATTCACTTTCCAATTTCAGAATGTAATACAAAGCTACAGTAATTAAATCAGTGTGGTTCTAGCATGAGGATTGACATATAAATCAATGGAATAGAATTGAGAGTCCAGAAATACACCCATACATCTATGACCAATTAATTTTCAATGAAAGTGTGGAGACCATTCAATGGAAAAAGAGTGGTCTTTTTAATGGATGGTGCTGAGACAGCTGGATAGCCACATGTTAAAAGAGTGAGGTTGGACCCTTACCTCTTATCATATACAATGACCTTTTAATATAAGGTCTAATTGGATGAATCAGTGACCAAAATATAAGAGCTAAAAGTTTATCACTTTTCATGCTGTTACTAACACTCTCTCGAGTGCTTCCAGCTTCTGCCCACTGCCCCGTTCCAAAGCCATCCCATTGTTTTAGGTATGTGTTACATAGTCTAGTGCACATTCAAGGTGTGGGGAATTAGATTCTACCTTTTGAAGGGAAGACTGTCAAAACATTGTGGACAGATTTAAAAATCACATCAGGTTTTTATGATTTCTTAGTTTTCAAATAAGCATTTATACTCTCTGGAACCAAGCTAGTGTTTCTGGATGAAACTATTATGTTGTTTTTTGTTGTTTTAATTGAAATTATAAGAAAAAATTAAGTCTTGACAGAGTCACACACTTTGAGCAGTATTCCCACTCTTTGCTTTAGATTATGTTCTCAGGCAGTAGTTTCTATCTTGAGGTCATTTTGTCATTTGTGCTCTGAATATAAATAAATATGCATATGCACAGACACATGCAATTTATAAGAACAACGAGATATGCAAAGTGGATCTGAAGCCCTCCTACAGTAAGAGTATGTTTCTACATTGCCATTCATTTTTATCAAATTTTTAAATCAGTAGTCATGTTCTCTCAGAAACCTTTATTCACATTGAAGGCTCAAAATCTTACATAGAGTTTGTCTTCATACTGTTCATTCCTTTGGTATTCTCTTGCAAATTGGCTTAAAATTGGATTACGTATACAGTTTTAAAGTAAAACAGTCAAATTCTCATAGCTACATGTCTCTTAATGTTCATGGCCAAATTGTCATTAAAGTGATACTCTCTTTCATAAGAGTCGAACATTTTCATAAAATTTGCATTTATTTCTGACCAAGTCAGTACAAAGTTGGACATAGTTTGTCTATATAAACTGTTGGCATACAGGACTTTTTCTTGTTCTCATTCAGATTATACTAATATATCTGTAGCATTCAAGGTGTGAGCATGCATTCTGATAATTTATTAATTATACAATAAACAATACATCCCTATGTAGTTCTTCTTTAATTTCTTTTTTATTTTTTAATTTTTTTTTGGCTGTGTTGGGTCTTTGTTGCTGTGCACGGGCTTTCTCTAGTTGCGGAGCATGGGCTCTAGGCACACGGGCTTCAGTAGTTGTGGCATGCGGGCTCAGTAGTTGTGGCACACAGGGTCTAGAGCACAGGCTCGGTAGTTGTGGTGCACGGGCTTAGTTGCTCCACGGCATGTGGGATCTTCCCGGACCAGGGATCGAACCCGTGTTCCTTGCATTGGCAGGAGGATTCTTAATCACCGTGCCACCAGGGAAATCCCCCCTGTGTAGCTCTTAAACTCTACTTCATCACTGATTTTTAAAGGATTAGTTTTAAGTTATCTGGTATGGCTTATTAAAATATTATATAGGTACTTATGTTTAAATATTTACACAGTAAAAGTTAGTGCTTGCTGATTTTAAATAAAATAACAAGGCAAACACTCTGTACGTGGTACACTGAATGATTATTTAAAAGTGTAATGGATGGTGTTAATAAATTGAATTTATAAGATAAGGCATAGAATGCACTATTGACAAGTGGTCATTTTTAAAGTAGATTAAAAGGTTGATAAGGAGTTTGCAAGAATTGCTTTGTACTGGAGCTCAGGTGTTTCCGATGTCAATCACAATGTTAATTTAAGTAAAATACAAGGAGCTGAAAGATGTGGGAGAATGTTAAAGTAAGGAAAATGTTGAGCAAAAAGTGGGATACTTCTTGATGTTAGGCTTGCTTGAGAGCTTTTCACTTTTTTTTTTGAGAGCTTTTCACTTTTATGCATGTAATAGGCCTTTTATTTTCACTTTCAAAGGTGTCATTTTATTTCATATTAATTTAGTAATGATTCAAAGAAAAAAGTTTTGTCTACTAACTAGCTTTAGATCATGTTTTAGAGCTTCTGTCTTTGGAAAAGAAATGAGGACTTTCTGGTGATTTCTTTTCTGAACTTTTTTTCTGAACTTTTCTGGTCTGAACTCTAAACTTGTCAGGCTGCTGTTCTTAATGTCTGAGGGATGGCATATCCCTTCCAATTGTGATTCACTGAAACAGTAATTCTTAGCATGGGTGTCGGGAGAAATGCCAGGGTGCTTGGGAAAATCCACATCCCTACAGATGGTGAGATAGCCTCCAGGTGAGTAGTCTCAGAATCTTCCATCTTCCCCCTACCCCTGTTCAATAAAGGAACTTCAAATCAATCTCTCTCTTGAGAATCTTTTAAACTGATAAATAATAGAACAGCATCAGAATCAGCCCAAGTCAGTCCAGAAGCTTCTAATGTATCTAATTGGTTAAATTTGGGGGGTGGGGAGGGTAAAAATTATCTAAGAGCAGGACAGACTGCTTGGACTAAAATCCTGATTCTGTTCCCAAATAACTGTCATTGGCCAAGTGACAATTTCACTATCTGTAAAAAAGGGGCAGTGATAGATCATACTTCATAGAGTTGTTATGGGGATGTAATAAAAAATATATATATCTTCACACTTAGAACAGTTTATCACACATAATATGCTCAATAAACTTTAGCTTCATTTTTATTAGTGCTACTACTTATATCACCACTACTGCTATTATTTTAACATTTTGTCCGGGTGTTTTGTTTTTGTTATTATTTTGTTTGTTTAGGTTTTGGTTTCTTTGATGATAATTGTTGCTGCTGCTGGTTTTGCTACTCTAAGGGCCACCAAAATAACATCACTTATCAGACTTGAACCATTATTTTGAAAATTTCTTTTTAAGTATTTTAAAACAAATTTTAAATGGTCAAATGTGTTTGGAAGAACTGGTAGAGATTTTTATAAACTACTTTAAGCTTAAAACCAGTAAAGAGAATTTTAAAATTTATTCTCATTCCTTTAGTTCTTGAAAAGTAAATTAGATTTAGTAAGGAACATTTATATTTGAGATAACATTATTGATCACAAACTGAAGTTCTTTAAAAGAACTGACTACTTGTTATCTCTCATTCTCCCCATATAATTAAAACACAATTCTAAAAAAATCCCTCTCAGTGTTTATATAGCTATGAGTGTGTAAACATCATAATATATTATGATTACATATTTTTTATGTTTGTGATTTCTGGAATGAGTAGTTGTCACGGTTTTTGTTACTGTTGTTTGTTGCTGTTAATTTTTGTATGTACCTATCATGAATTTGTTCTGAAATGCCACATTCCCAGACTCTCTGCAGAGGCTGTAAAGGCCTCTGTGTATGTTCAAACACAAATAATTTTTTAGTGTTATACATTTTTCTTGACTCATTCTTTCGCTAGTGCTCTATCTTCCTGTAATCTGAACGCTGACTTTCTAGAGTCCTGAACAGCTCTTCTCCTAAGACACCACCCCCCAACCCCCCTTCAGCATCATCCTGCAAATTTCCTTTCCTCTCTTCTCTAATGGATCCTATGGTTCCTGGATCTTGTCTTTCTTGTTTTGCTTCCTTATTTTGATGCACTTTACCTCCCAGGAGCTTCCAGACTTTAGCAGGTTTTTTCAGAACTTGTATATCTGACCATGTCTTTATTCTATCTTTACTGTTGATTGAGTATAAAATTCTGGATTGAAAATAATGTTCCCTTAAAAATTTGAAGGCCTTGCTCAATTTCTTAATTCAGTAGTAAGGATGATGAGAAGCCAGATGACATTCAGATACCTAATCCTTTGAATGTTTCATAGAAGTTTTATAGATCTTCACTTTCTCTCTGTTATTTAAAACTTTCATGGAATGTGCCTTGGTGTAGATCTTTTTCCATTCATTGTGTGGAGTGCCTTTTGGCTCTTTCAATTTGGAAATGTCCCTTAATTCTGTGTTATTTTATTTAAAAAATTTTTTATTGGAGTATAGTTGATTTACAAGGTTGTGTTGGTTTCAGCTGTACAGCAAAGTGAATCAGTTATACATATACATATATCCACTCCTTTTTAGATTCTTTTCCCATATAGGTCATTACAGAGTATTGAGTAGAATTACCTGTGCTATATACACTAGGTCCTTATTAGTTGTGTTTTATATATAGCAGTGTGTATATGTCAATCCCAATCTCCTAATTTATCCCTCCCTCCTCTTTCCCCCCTGGTAACCATAAGTTTGTTTTCTACATCTGTGACTCCATTTCTGTTTTGTAAATAAGTTCATTTGTACCATTTTTTTTTTTAGATTCCACATATAAGCGATATCATATGATATTTGTCTTTCTCTGTCTGACGTCACTCAGTATGACAATCTCTAGGTCCATCCACATTGCTGCAAATGGCATTATTTCCTTCTCCTTTATGGCTAAGTAATATTCCAGTGTATATACGTACCACATCTTCTTTAGTCACTCCTCTGTGGATATTAAGGTTGCTTCCATGTCTTGGACATTGTAAATAGTGCTGCAGTGAACATAGGGGCGCATGTATCTTTTCAAATTATGGTTTTCTCCAGATATATGCCCAGGAGTGGGATTGCTGGATCATATGGTAGTTCTGTATTTAGTTTTTTAATGAACCTCCATACTGTTCTCCATAGTGGCTGTACCAATTTACATTTCCACCAACAGAGTAGGAGGGTTTCCTTTTCTCCACACCCTCTCCAGCATTTATTGTTTGTAGATTTTTTGATGTGTGAGGTGATACCTCATTGTCATTTTGATTTACATTTCTCTAATAATTAGTGATGTTGAGCATCTTTTCATGTGCTTTTTAGCCATCTCTATGTCTTCTTTGGAGAAATGTCTATTTAGATCTTCTGCCTATTTTTTGATTTTTTTTTTTTTATATTGAGCTGCATGAGCTGTTTGTATACTTTGGAGATTAATCCCTTGTCAGTCACTTCATTTGCAAATATTTTCTCCCATTCTGTGGGTTGTCTTTTTGTTTTGTTTATGGTTTCCTTTGCTGTGCAAAAGTTTTAAAGTTTCATTAGGTCCCATTTGTTTATTTTTGTTTTTATATTCATTACTCTAGGAGGTGGATCGAAAAAGATATTGCTGCAATTTATGTCAGAGAGTGTTCTGCCTATGTTTTCCTCTAAGAGTTTTATAGTATCTGTTCTTACATTTAGGTCTGTAATCCATTCTGAGTTTATTTTTGTGTATGGTGTTAGGAAGTGTTCTAACTTCATTTTTTTTACATGTAGCTGTCCAGTTTTCCCAGCACACTTATTGAAGAGGCTGTCTTTTCTCCATTGTATATTCTTGCCTCCTTTGTTAAAGATTAGGTTACCATAGGTGCGTGGGTTTATCTCTGGACTTTCTGTACTGTTCCATTGATCTATATTTCTGTTTTTGTGCCAGTACCAAACTGTTTTGATTACTGTAGCTTTGTAGTATAGTCTGAAGTCAGGGAGCCTGATTCCTCCAGCTTTGTTTTTCTTTCTCAAGATTGCTTTGGCTATTTGGGGTCTTTTGTGTCTCCATACAAATTGTAAAATTTTTTGTTCTAATTCTGTGAAAAATGCCATTGGTAATTTGATAGGTATTGCACTGAATCTGTAGATTGCTTTGGGTAGTATAAGATTCTTCCAATCTAAGAACATGGTATAGCTCTCCATCCTTTTGTGTCATCTTTGATTTCTTTCATCAGCATCTTACAATTTTCTGAGTACAGGTCTTTTGCCTCCTTAGGTAGGTTTATTCCTAGGTATTTTATTCTTTTTGTTGCAGTAGTAAATGGGAGTGTTTCCTTAATTTCTCTTTCAGATTTTTCATCATTAGTGTATAGGAATGCAAGAGATTTCTGTGCATTAATTTTGTATCCTGCTACTTTACCAAATTCATTGATGAGCTCTAGTAGTTTTCTGGTAGTGTCTTTAGGATTCTCTATGTATAGTATCATGTCATCTGCAAACAGTGACAGTTTTACTACTTCTTTTCCAATTTGGATTCCTTTTATTTCTTTTTCTTGTCTGATTCATGTGGCTAGAACTTCCAAAACTATGTTGAATAAAAGTGGCAAGAGTGGACAACCTTGTCTTGTTCCTGATCTTAGAGGGAATGCATTCAGTTTTTCACCATTGAGAATGATGTTAGTTGTGGGTTTGTCATATATGGCCCTTATTATGTTGAGGTAGCTTCCCTCTATGCCCACTTTCTGGAGAGTTTTAAATCATAAATTGGAGTTGAATTTTATCAAAAGCTTTTTCTGTATCTATTGAGATGATCATATGGTTTTTATTCTTCAGTTTTTTAATGTGGTGTATCACGTTGATTGCTTTGCGTATATTGAAGAATCCTTGCATCCATGGGATAAATCCCACTTGATCATGGTGTATGATCCTTTTAGTGTGTTGTTAGGTTAGGTTTGCTAGTATTTTGTTGAGGATTTTTGTGTCTGTGTTCATCAGTGATATTGGCCTATAGTTTTCTTTTTGTGTGTGTGATATCTTTGTCTGGTTTTGGTATCAGGGTGATGGTGGCCTCAGAACGAGCTTGGGAGTGTTCCTTCCTCTGCAGTATTTTGGAAGAGTTTCAGAAGTATAGGTGTTAACTCTTCTCTAAATGTTTGATAGAATTCGCCTGTGAAGTTTTCTGGTCGTGGACTTTTGTTAGTTGGGAGTTTTTAAATCACAGTTTCAATTTCATTACTTGTGATTGGTCTGTTCTTATTTTCTATTTCTTCCTGGTTCAGTCTTGGAGGGTTGACCCTTTCTAAGAATTAGTCCATTTTTTCTAGGTTGTCTGTGGCCTATTGTTGCTTGTAGTAGTTTCCTGTAGGCCTTTGTATTTCTTTGGTGTCAGTTGTAACTTATCCTTTTTCATTTCTAATTTTATTGATTTGAGCCCTCTCCCTTTTTTTTTTTTTTTCCTCTCCCTTTTTTTCCTGTTGAGTCTGGCTAAAGGTTTATCAATTTTGTTTATCTTTTCAGAGAACCAGCTTTTAGTTTTGATCTTTTCTGTTGTTTTCTTCATCACTATTTCATGTATTTTTGCTTTTATCTTTATGATTTCTTTCTTTCTACTAACTTTGGGTTTTGTTTGTTTTTCTTTCTCTGGTTGCTTTAGGTGTGTTAGGTTGTTTATTTAAGATTTTTCTTGTTTCCTGAGGTAAGATCAATTCTGTATAATTTTATATTTGCTATTTCTTAATAACTTCCTCTTTTTTCTCTCTCTCCCTCACTTTCTGTCCCCCTCTTTCTCTCTCACTTCCCCCCCAATCTCTCTCTCTCACTCTCCTTTTATTTCCTTGTTAAACCTCTTAGATTTATCTTTCAATGATCTTTTCCGTTTTTTTTTTTCTCTTTTTTTTGTTCTTTCTTGGAGGTCTCTCTGAGTTTATCTTCTAACCCTTGTATTTTTTTCCATAGCAAATATTTAATTTCCAAAATATCCTTTCTTCCTCATTGTTGTTATATTATCATTATTACTTTGAGTTTTCTTTTTCTCTCTTCCTTGTCTCTGTTTCCTTCATGTTTATTTTGATCTCTGACTTTTCACTTTATGGGTTTTCTTCAAGCATCTAATGATTATATTTGAGAGAAACACTAAAATTGCCTGTTGGAAACTCTCTGTGTAAGAATAGAACTAGTTGACTTGTGACCTTGCTGTAAAAGACGTTAGGACCCACTGCTCTGGGGCGTGAATTTGCTTGCCTCTTGTGAGTTCTCTCCTTACAAGCTTAAGTTTTGGGTTTCTTTGGTCTGCTGAGATAGCTACTACTTACATATATTTATGTGATTTCTAGCTTCCAGTTTTTTCTTCTAGCTTCCAAATTTTTTGACATCTCCTGTTTGCTGTTGTCTCCTCCTCCATGCTCTTTGTCTTTATGAGTTTATTTTTTTCTGTGCCTTTATTATAATTTTGTACAATAAAAATTGTATTTTTTGAGGGTTTTTGCTGGAATAAGCATAAACCCATGTGTTCAATCCTCCATTTTAATGGAAACTTTTGTCATTTGTCTTTTCTTGGGTGTTCTGAAATTGTCATTTTAAATATTGAGTTGTTAATGTGATGATAGTCAAATAAATCTATAAAACCTCATATGTTATAATGATTAAAAACTCCTTGAGCACTCATAAAGTTTTACAATTCAAAGAAAAATTTTGGTCTGTTCAATTATAGTTTATTCTGGACATTTTGTAAATGAAAATGATCCAAGAAGAGAAGGGAAAACTTCTAAAAGATAACATTACAAGAAATCTAGGAATTTAAGGCAAGTCATACCAAATTAGTAGTTGATGAGAATAGAAGTAAATGTATACCTGAAACTAACACAATATTGTATGTCAACTATACTTCAATTAAAAAAAAAGTAAATGGACATTTCTGTTTTTCTCAACCACTGTGAGTTTTATAAAATAATTTTCTTTAAATGGTGGAACAAATGTACAATCTTGGGCCTTCCAGCCATATGAGAACAATTGTAGACTAATGAGCCATTATTTGATTGATTCTGTGCTTGCCTTAACACCTACATCTGTGTAGTGTAGTTAAGGTTGTTGCTTTGTAACCTCCCTTTATATTCATTTGTAACTCATCTTGGTTACCTTTGGCCCATAAAACTTGGCTGATCCTTTTTTTGGAATTTGCTCCAATTTGGTGGATTCATTTGGACAATACCTGCTATTTATGGTACTGGGGACTGGCTACCTTTTTTAGGATATGGCAGAAGATTTTGAATGGCTATTTTGATATAGTAGTTGTTTTCATTTGAGACGTTTTCCCCATTCCTTTTTTCCTTTTTTTGATTGTTTCAAAGATGAATGGTCTTTTCAGCATCATGGGAGGTCTGCATTGCCAAGTTTTACTTCTACATTTATTTTTAGTTTAAGAATACAGAGAGCTTGTATTCTTTGATGGCCTTTTTGTTAGCTGTCTTTAGTCTCCATCCTGGATTGGTCCTTCTCTGATGACTGGCCTAATATGACACAGAGCCAGTTTGGCACTGGACCATTGAAAATTTAATAGTGCTAAATTTTGAAATAATATAGATCAAATTCTTTCCCTGATTTTGAAATTCTAGAGCTGTAAATTCACCATATTGAGTTGCTGCATTGTCGAAGATACTTATATTTGATATTCAGTATTAATACTTGAACCCATTGTAGATCCTGCTTTTTTTCATTTTGAGCGAGTACAGTTTTCAGAGAATTTATGGGTAATACCAATATCAACTTATAATTTTTCCAAACTTAATTTACTTCTACATAATTCAACTTACTACAGTTGGAGAAAAACTTGAGACCTAAAATTATGTTGACATTTCCATCAACTCTCAGTGTGACTTTTGAAAAGGAAACACTATATGATAACTATTTCAAGATACGTTGTTTTAAAATTTTTTGGTGCTGTACACCTGTGCCCTGGGTAAGTAACTATTATAAACAAACTTCTTTCAATATTTTTTATTCAAGAAAGGTATGGGACATGATTGGAGCTAGTGCCTTATGAATTTGATTTTATCCCTATTATAGAAAAAGCTTATCTGATGAGAATACATCTTGACAAATTGACATGTTTTGATCGGTGCTGAGGTAATTGTACAGATTTTTAAAATTAAACAAATTGTAAACAGAGATTTCTGCAGCAGGTTAATCCCAATATCAAGGTTTTTGTGCTAGTTTAAGCATTGCTAAACATGGCGAAGATCTTCTTTTTGGGGCATTTCTGAGCATGTGATATAAATTTGGTGCTGAGTTGGGTCAACTGTATTACATAGTAAGAAAGAATTTGTTTTCCGGATGTCAGTGGAAGATATTCCCAAATCCTTAGTGTGAATTGATTAAAAAGCATAAATATATTTGTTCATATTTACTGTAAATACCTGAATTATCTATAGAAAGACTACTTTTTAAAGAGTATCTACTAATGGAGTTGCTCTTTCTACTCAAAACAACTTTCTACAAATACGACATTTTGTTTTACCAAGGAGCATTCATAGTAGGGTATAAAGCAAATCTGTGTGCATTGTTTCTGCCATGTAAGAGTTAAAAAAATCTTATCCAATAAAGCATGCCCTTTTAAAAATAAGATGCGCTTCCGGGCATTCTCTCTCTCTTTTTTTTAAGCATGTACATACTGAAATTTGCTAAATATTTTTAAAATATCTTTTTCTGAAAAGAGATTCCAACAAATTTTTTGGTTAAATGATGGAGTACAGAGCTCTGTTCTTGTCAATATAAAAAAATTATATACATGAATCACTAAAAGTCTGATATTTTAGTTATCTCTAATGGAAAAATGATTCCTTGGGATTTATAATGTTTAATACAATGTGTAGAATATTCAGCAAATGGCTATGTCACTTGATCTCTCTCTTTATACATTTGAACAACCTGTCTACTTCTGGAGGGGAAAGGAAAACCCAATAATGCTTGGTTTTTACTCTGAGAAATTTCTGATTTAATTGATATAAGCTGAAGCCCAGGCATCAGAATTTTTTAAAAGCTCCCTAGCTGATTCTAATGTAGATGAGAACCATTGACCTGTAGATTCTTGTGTTGGGCTTTGTGACATAAATATTTATTTAGTAAATATTTATTCAAATAAAAAAATGAATTTCTTCCATTTTCTTTTTCTGAAGTAACTTTTAATTTTTGAATACGTTTATATTTACAGAAGAATTGTGAAAATAGTACAAAGAGTTTCCATATACCCCACATCCAATTTCCCCTATTAAAATCTTATGTTAGTATGGTACATTTGTTACAATTAATGAATCAGTATTGATAAGTGTTTTCAACTAAGGTCTATACTCTATCCAGATTTACTTAGTTTTTACCTAGTGTCCTTTGTCTGTTTCAGGACCCATCTAGGATACCACATTTACATTTAGTCACCATGTCTCCTTAGGCTCCTCTTGATGTCACAGTTTCCCAGATTATCCTTGTTTTTGATGACCTTGAGAACTTTGAGAAATGCTGGTTAGGTATTTTGTAGAATGTCCCTCAACTGGGATTTGTGTGATATTTTTTCTTATGATGATACTGAGGTTATTGGTTTTTGGGAGAGAGACTACAGAAGTAAAGGCTAGTCTCATCACATTTATATCAAGAATATTAAAGGAAAAACTCATTTCCTCTACTTATAACACTTCTGACACCAAATGTGTGGATTTTCCACACCAAGCGATTCTCCAGTTTACCAATTGGGTGTCTTACAGTTTAATTCATTCTGACACTGACTGTCCAGAGTTAGCACAGACTCTGCAGGTTAAGGACTCAGTCTCACAAACCTGTCCCCTCCCTCACTTCAGACTTGAGACTCGTCACAAGTCTGGGTCTCCCATACTTTGACCAACTGGCTATAAATCAGGGGTTCCACAGTTCCCTCCTCAGTTTCATTAATTCTCTAGAATAGCTCACAGAACTCAGGAAAACACTTTACTATTTCCAATATGGGATACAACTCAGGAACAGACCAACGGCAGAGATGCATAGGGTAAGGTATGAGGAAGACGTGTGGAGCTTCCAGGCCCTCTCCAGGCATGCCCATCTCCTAGCACCTTGATCTATTCACCAACCTGGGAGCTCTCCAAAACCCTTCTTTTAGGGGTTTTATGGAGGTTCCTTTACAGAGATATGATTGATTAAATCATTGGCCACTGGTGATTAACTCAATCCCTAACTCTTTTCCCCTTCCTGGAGGTCAGGAGGGTAGGCCTAAAAGTTCCACCCCTCTGATCACATGGTTGGTTCCTCTGGCAACCAGCCCTCATCCTCCAGGAGTCACCTTATTAGCATAAAGCCAGATATGGCTGAAAGGGGCTTATTATGCATAAGAAAATGTGCTCCTCCCACACATATCACTCAGGAAATTGTAAGGGTTTTAGAAGCACTGTGCCAGGAACTGGGGACAGATCAAATCTATGTTTCTTCTTATATCACAGTATCACAAATACATTTTGTTAACATGACTTATCACTGTCAGTGTTACCCATGATCACCTGGCTGATGTAGTGTTTGTCAGGTTTCTTCACAACAAAATTACTCTTTCCTCCCTTCCATACTGTATTCTTTGGAAGGAAATCATAATACACAGCCCACACTTGAGGAGTGGGAAGTTAGTAGGAATTCTTCTACACAGGAGATTTGTCTATTTTCTCCACTTATTTATTCAGTCATATATATCTCACTGACTCATGGTTCTTTAGTTTACACTTTGGGTTATAATCCAATACTACCTTATGTATTTTCTTGTTCAGATTGTTCCAGCTTTGGCCATTGGAACCTCTTATGGTTAGCTCTTTTGTCCCTTTGACATAACCCCATCATTGTGGGTTTGCTTTTACTTTACTTACTTGCTTACTCTCTGACACTGTAAGATACTCTAGGTTCAGTTTGTATATTTCCTGCCACAGTTTCTAGAATCCTAGGAGCTAGTTCCTTTATTAGAGAATGGTATTAGAAACCAAGATATGGACTGTAAATGTCCTTGTTGCTACTGTGGCATATTGTCACTTTATTGATCCCTCTCAGCAGACAAAGCAAGGAGGTATATGTGTGTGTGTGCTAACTTGTGTATATACAAATATCTATATGTATATATATGTGTGTGTATATATATATCTCCATCTTTGCCTATATTAAGCTAAACATGAATTCATACTGATGTCTCAGACTCTGATCCATTACCACATGGATCCTTCTATCTGCCTCCCCTTGCTTGTTTATAACTCCCCCCTGCAATGGTGAAAAACCTGGCTCCCTCCATCTACCACCCGTTTGCTAAATGTTTCAGTTCCTGTGTGCATGTTTAGTGGTTTCAGAATTAACCCATATCCCCATGGGAACAACTTTATCAAGTAGAGCACGGTGCTTATGTACAGTGCTTTTTGTTTTAAGTCTTAACAGATTCCACTCACTTCCAAGGTTGTGTGTGTCACATTCTGCATTCCATCCTGGGATCTCCTGACCACCTGAAATATGTTTTTAAATTTGCATACATTAAGGTTCACTCCTTATAGTATAAACTTCTATGAGTTTCGACAAATGCATGGTGTCACATATTCACCATTGCAGTATCCTGCAGAATATTTTCACCACCCAAAACAATCCCTATGCTACACCTATTAAACTCTCCCTCTACCCCCAAGCCCTCTGCAGTTGCTCATCTGTTTATCATCTGTAGTTCTGCCTTTTCCATATCATGTAATTGAATCAAACAGTACTGGCTTCTTTCACTTAACAATATGCATTTAAGATTCATCTATGTCTTTTTGTGGCTTAATAGCTCATTTTTTCACTATATAGTATTCCTTTGCATGGATGTACCACAATTTGTTTATCCATTCACCTACTGAAGGACATCTTGGTCATTTCTAGCTTTTGGCAATTATGAATAAAGTGGCTGTAAACATTTTCATGCCAGCTTTTGTGTGGATGTAAATTTTCAGATCAGTTGGGTAAATACCTAGGACGGTAATTGGTAGATCTTATGATATGTTTAGGTTTGTAAGAAACTGCCAAACTCTATTCCAGTGTTACACCATTTTTGCATTGCCACCAATGAATGAGAATTTCTGTTGCTAAACATGTTCACCAGAGCTTAATATTGTCAAGTTTTTGTTTTGTTCTGTGTTTTGTTTTTTTGCATTTTAGACATTCTAACAAGTATTTAGTGGTATCTCATTGTTAGTGTAACTTGTAATTCCTAATGACAGAAGGTGTTGGGCATCTTTTTATATGCTCATTTGCCATTTATGTATCTTCTTGGACAAGATGTCTATTCAGTACTTTTCCCCATTTTTAGTTTTCTTACTGTTTATTTTTAAGGAGTTGTTCATGTGTTTTGGACACAAGTCCTTTAAAATAAGGTAGTGTTTTGCAAATATTTTCTCAGTCTCTGGCTTGTCTCTCCATTTTCCTAATGGTGTCTTTCACAGAGCAGTAGTTTTTGTTTTAATATCACCAGTCAGTTTTTGTTTTTGTTTTTTTTCCAATGGATCTTGCTTTTGATGCTTTAACTCATCACCAAACTAAAGGTAACAGATTTTCTCCTATGATTTCTTCCAGAAGTTTTCTGGTTTTGCATGTTATATTAAGTTCTGTGATCTATTTCAAGTTAATTTTTGTGAAAGCCATGAGGTCTAAGTCTAGGTTGTTTTTTTTTCATATGGCCATCCAGTTGTTCCAGCACCCTTTGTTTAAAAGATTATCCTTTCTCCATTGAGTTGCCTTTGTGCCCTTTTCAAAGATTAGTTGACTGTATTTGTGTGGGTTTGTTTCTGAGCTCTCTATTCTGTTCCATTGATTTATCACTGATATATGTATCTGTTCTTTTTCCAATACTACACTGTCTTGATTACTGTAATTTTATAGAAGTCTAAAAATTGGAGTCTTCAAACTATTTTTCTTATTCATTATTGTGTTGGCTGTTTTAGGCCTTTTTCCTTTCCATATAATCTTGAGAATCATTTTGTTGACAATTACGTGTTAGCTTGCTAGAATTTTTATTGCGGTTGAATTGAAGCTATACATTAAGTTAAGAAGAAATGATATCTTAACCATATTTTGAGTCTTTTAATCCGTGAACATGAATGTCTCTCAGTTTATTTAGATCTTTGCTTTTTCTCATCAGTGCACACAGATTCTATACATATTTTGTTAGACTTAACGTGTTTTTCTGTGTGTGTGTGTGTGTTTGTGTGCCTTAAAGATTTTTTTAAAATTCCAAATTCCAGTTATTTATTGCTGTTATAGAGAAAGCAAATGAATATTTTATATTGCCCTTGTATCCTGTGACTTTGCTATATTCACTTATTATATAGTTCCAGGAGGTTTTTGTCAATTCTTTGAAATTTTCTAGACAGTCATGTCTATATAGGCCTTTTCAGTCAGTCACATTATCCTTTTCTTCTAGGGCCTTTTTCCTCAGTGTAAAAATGTAGTTACATTTTGACCATTAAAAAACTAAAGAAGAAATCAACAACAAATTTTTCATAACCAGACTTCTTGATAAAATAGTCAGAGCCTTTGTTTCTTCACTTCATCATATTCTCTCTCCACCTCTTATCATATTGTGGCTGAAGTATTCTCCAGCAGTACTCTTCACAGGGCAACTTTCTGGGTAGGATGAGATCATTTTAGAACTTATTTAATTTGATGTGTCCATGGGTCATCAAAGTCATTCTGTAGCGGGCAGCTGGATATGCAGTTTTGAACCCCAAGGGAGAGCTCAAGCAGTTGGAGAATTAATAGGCTTTCTGCATTTGGTGGTTAAACCTTAAGCAAAAGTGAGATTGCTCAAAAAGTGTCTAAAGAATAACATCAGTTGCTGCTTCTGCCTAGACCACTTCTTAGGTCACCCTCATTTGCCTGATTAACTCCTTATCCTTCAGGAGTCATCTCAGCCATTGATTCCTCTGGAAAAGGGGAACTTTTCATGATACTCCTCCAAGGCTTTGGTCAGGCAAGTGCTCCTCTGTGCTCCCATGGTATCTGTGTTTAGCTCTGTGAGAATGCTTATCTCACTGTATTTATGTCTACTTTCTAACATTCTCCACAAACCTGTACATTTCTCAAAGACAAAGACTAAATCTCAGCACACTGCCTTGCACACAGTAGGTACTTATAAATATTTAATCAATATTTATCAAATCAATAAACATATGTATAAAATTGCTTTATAAAGGGTTTTAACTGACTTAACCCCTTATTATTTAGCATAGTGCCACAAGATTATCATCAACACAGAAAGTATCTGCATTTAAAAATAATAAGGTACATACTGGTACGTGAAGTATTTCTGGAGCAATGCTTAAGTCAAACATGTGATAAATATTTTGTTTTGGGGCTAATTGCTTGTTTTTTGCTGGCCTGACTTGGCATTTCTCTGCCCCAGAATGTCATTTGTATCAGGAGTTTCAGTAATGTAACTGCATGCTAAAATTAATATTGTTATTTTATTGTGATTCAGGCAGTCTCCTTCTAAATTGTACGTTTTGGAAGGTGATTTCTTAAAGTCATTTTATAATGTTATCATTTCTGAGTTTATACAAGTGATTTCTTTTGTTAAGTGTATATTAAAGTTTCTATTTGTTGTTAAACATGACCATAATGGAGCAGAAAAGGAGTAAGAGAAAGAAAGGATAATAAAAAGAAATTATTTTCAAAGACAAATTAGCTCTTAGTTCTATTTGTTCTAAGAACATAAGATAATACAATCATAAATCTGTTTATATGAAAGCAATTTAGAATGCAGTGACACAGTGATATGAATACTTGATATTTCCTGTTGTATGTTTCTGTCAATTTTGTGGAATCAACAAGTGTTCACTGAGCTCCTGCTATTATATGCAAGTCATTGGGGAGATTACTGAATGTAATATGTCCCTTAAGAAACATAAATGTTGCTTATATAAAAATATAACATGGCAGTGGCTATAGTATTTTAAAATATATCAGTTTTTAAAAAAAATCAGTGGCCAATAGTCTGTTTCTGAAAGGTATTGATAGTATGTTAGTAAATAAAATAACCTATTTTATGAACCTGTTTTATCTGTGTAAATCACAAATTAATGGAATTTGTCCTAGCCTTTTGTCTTTGGTGCCCTCTTGTGGATTTTTTATAAACTGCTTGTAACAACACAACAGTTTTTAAAGGTGTTATTTTTATTTTAAAATATTTGATTTTATAATCTTTATATTTTGTTAATCCTTTGACATGCTTTTGGCTGTGAGAGAAAAAAGAGAAGTCATGGTTAAGGTTGCTTTTACTTTTTAAATTTACTCTATTGTATATCAGTATTGTGCACAGGGGATGTAAGATAATCTTTTGTTTGGAAGCTTTTAATATAATGCCAGGAACTTGTACAGTCTCGCATCATGGAGCCTCTGAAGTCCTGCCCACACCCTTCTCACCATTTAGGTTTGTTGTACTGATGAACAGGTCGTTAATGACTTTCGGAGATCGTGAAAGCTTTGATGTAACTTTAAAACATGCCCATGAACGTTCAGAAAGTTAGGATGCATGAAGGCAGACGTTTCTGTTGTTAAAGATAGGTATGTCAAAGACAGCAGCTGTATAAGCTCTTCTGCTGCTTTTGCAGTGAAGTAGAAGGACCACCTACTTATATCGGTGGGAGGAAAGTTCATTCTTTGTACAGATTTCCAGATACTGTAAGTCTTAGTAATATTTAATTGGTGAATATCAATATATTACTTTTTTCAACCTGTCAGACATTGAAACAGTGCTTAAGGATGGCAGTTTGAAGGGGAATATTTCTGATGTTTTCTCAGTAGTTCTTAGCTCAGTTGGGTTGAATATGGTACTGAAGGCGACCAGAGTTAACCAGTTGATTCTACTGTGGGCTCTTTCACTTGTAACACAGAAACAGTAGACACTGCAGATGTATTGAGAACAGAGGCAATGGATAAGTGCTCTCCTTTACCATATTTGGAAGTGGAATTTAAAGATGATGAATGCTCTGTTGGGTCACATCAGTAATTTCACCTTGCTATAGTAGAGAGTGCCTTTAGTTTAATGGTACACAGGGCTCTTCCATGATGTGAGGCATACAAGCAAATGTACAATAGTTCCCTTTGAGTTTTGCCTTTTCTAACTCAAGAATGATTAAAATTTATTTACTGACACAGGTTAGCATGTGAGCACAGCCACCAAGACCTGAGTTAGTTCTGCATGGGGAGAAAAGTAAAACCTGCCACAGGTTTCCCCAATTTTGTGCTCATGTCCTTGAAGTTGCACTGCACATGCCGTGTTGATTTCTTTTTTTAAAAAAATAATTTCTTTTTTTTTAATATATATTTTATTTTATTTATTTATTTGGCTGCATTGGGTCTTAGTTGCAGCACGTGGGGTCTGTTGTGGCATGCGGGATCCTTCATTGCGGGGCGTGGGCTTCTCTCTAGTTGTGGCGCACAGAGCACACAGGCTCAGTTGTTGCGGCATGTGGGCTCTAGAGTGCACGAGCATGTGGGATCTTAGTTCCCGGATCAGGGATCAAACCCGCGTCCCCTGCGTTGGAAGGCGGATTCTTAACTGCTGGACCATGTTGACTTCTTATTTGACTCTTTCCCCACAAATTAATCATTAGAATTCAGTGCCTTTATCATGTGCTAAAGTGGCAAATTCCATTAAGTCATTTTTTGGTTATCAATAACTGGCATTATCTATTTTATTTTCTGTCTTCATCTACTCAGATTAGACTCTTTTACAGTTTTCTCTTTAGAGTCACTTTGGCCTCTTTAGGTCCAGAATATTGGAGTTATTTTTGATTCATTGTATTTGATGTCCAGAAAGTTTCTAGAATATGTTGTTTCTTCTTTCATGATTTCTTTTAGATTGGACTTGTCATTTAAGCCAGTTTGTATAGGACCTTTTCAGCGCAGATTCTAATCACCTCAAATCTAGATTTCAGTAATAACCTTCTGATTCCAGGCTCTCTTTCTTCAGTCTCCTTCTCCAATTCACCCCTTAGTTTGCAAGGTTCCCATCACTCTGTCAAGCAGTGCATGCTGGCTCCCAGTGTTTAAAGCACTCTGTAACCTGTAGGCCATTCCTTAATGCAGCCCAACTCACTTAACGCTTTCCCTTCCAGCCATAATATTTCTACCTTTGTGCTTGTTTTTCCCAATATAGGGTGCCACTGTCTACTCTTTCCTAATTTTGGTCCTAGAAATTTTTATCTTAGAAAGATCCAGCTGTCTAAGGGGAGTAATTTAATTCTAAGGAGCAAGTGAGTCTTAATTCTATTTTTTTTCCCATCTATCTTGGCAGCTTGTTTATTCATTGTTTGTCTTTTTGTAAGCTCAAGTTTAGTTGAATTTTATCTCTGAGAAAGATGTGAGTTCTGGGTTGAAGGTTGAGTATGAGTCCCTTTAGGGTAGATTTTAATTTGTTTTCATCAGGCACCCGGGGTGCCTCCATACTGAGACTGCATTTGACTAATTTCTCAGCATGGGGTTCCCCATACCATGTGAGTAATGTTAGAAAACCCAAACCCATGTCTGTACATCCTAAAGGGAAAACCCCCCGCCATCCATTCCTCATCTTTACCTATAGCCCAGGTGAGGCAGACAAGTTTATATGTCATCTCCCTTACCTGTGAGTACGTTTTTTCTTGTCTGTCCTTTCACTGAGGATGTAGACTTTCAGGATTCCCAATTTTATGTAAGAGTTTCAGTTCTACTTTAGAGAGAACCCAAAGACTCTTTTGTCTTCCTTTATCCATTAAAGTGGATAACCCATCACCATCCCACCCCTCATCATCACATGGCCCCTATGGCAGCCCTAAGGTCAGATTTAGCTTATTCTCACTCTAGTTCCTAGTTGTTTGGGGCTCTTGGAGATTTCCTTTACTATCTTGAAAGCTCAGTTTTGTATTTGTAGTATGTTTTGTTACATTATTCTTTGCTGTCAGTGCCATCCCTGATTAGCGCCTCTAAAACGTTTTACAGATATCTAGACCACTATAATATTGCAACTTTTTGTATAATTGGTTCACTTATGTGTCTTAAACATTCATTTTTTTCCTGAAAAATAAATTTGTTCATGCTGTAGTAGAATGCATACCCAATAGGAGTGTCTAATTGAATCAGCGTCACTAAGATCACTGTTTTGTATTGATAATGTACTGTTATGTAATTGTATAGGTAATAAAGAAGTATTTAAGATCATTTCAGGAAGAGAAAATAATTAGAATATTTCAAATTAAAAAGACACCTATTTATCTAAGAATAGTCAATCTCATTAATGTTAGAAATGACAAATGCTTTCTAAAATGTTTGTGTTAATATCCTTTAAATCAATCAGATAGTAGCTGAATGTTTAGAAAATCCTTTAAGGTGGTAGATATTGCAAATGTAAAGATGCCTAGTGCAAAGGCTCTGATTATTTCTCAGACTGTTATAGCATAAATCTGTCTTAGCAGTGGAGTAGGATTTCCTAATGATGTTTTCAAATATTTGTATTCCATGTGGATTTTATGATTCATAACCTGGATTATCGTCAGTACTCTGTTTTGCATTCCTGGCACATGATGACCACTGATTGAAAATGCTATTGTATTCCTTACTGGAATTGGCCGCTTTCTACAGTGGGGAAGCATCTGCTCTGCAGACCTTTTTCTATAAAGTATCAACATGTTTTTCTTCTGCTTTTCTCTTGTAAGGAGTAACAGAGTATATATAAATGAAGTATAACTTTGGAAAAACATTATAAATAACTGTTTTATTATGAAAATGTTAAAGTATCAAATGGAAATTTTAACAATCATCTAAAATATAAAGAATAATTTGAGTTAATGCTTTAAAAAAGTAAGAAGTGTTACTGAAAAGTTTTCAGCACCGTCACCAAATTTTTAGTGTTTGATTTGCTAATTTCATAAAAAAGGACTTCTCATTCCTTCCATACTTCAGTAATTACTGTTTGGATGCCACCCTCTCATTAGTGAATTGAGTGCTCATTATTTTTTTCATTACTGTTTTTTTTTTTACTGTCAATTTGTAAATTGGTTTAGCATCCTTTAGCAAAGTGACTATGTAAGTGAAAATAATATGCAGTGAAAACGATCCCTTCCAAACTTGATTTAGTGTTTTTATAATTTTATAGATTAAGCCAGTTATGTGCATCCAGAGGTGCAAGCTTCATTATCCCAGCATAGATTCAAGTCTAATATAGAATACAGGAAAATTTTAAAGTATTATTTCACACCAACCAGATGTTATGTTTCTTGTTAAATTTAACGGTCACAGCACTGAATCTTATAAGGATAAGAGATAAATGACTCACACATATAAAAACAGATTTAGTGTTTTGGGAATTAACTGGTTTGCAACCACGATAAAATAAGGTATTAAACTAGCAGTAGATTTTTAAGAAGAACTGATAGAAAATCAACTTTTTTCCTCCCTCCTTAGTGGAGTCTACTGAAAAGAGTAAAACCTTTTTTATTAGCTTTTTGACCAAGTGCAAATTAGTTTACTTATGTGTATGTCAGCTTCTTCCTCTCTTAACTTAGCAAAATGAAACATGCTCTAGCTAACCTGTAATATAAATTAAACTAGAGTTGAGAAATAATTTAAAATTTAGAAGACTTATACAATTGGAAGTTAGATATTGGGCTTTAGAATCAAACAACCTGGTTAGAATCCTTGCCCTTCCACTTATCTGTTATATGACCTTGGACAAATTATTAAACTCATTTGAACTTCAGGTTCATCATTTACACAACGGGGACAATAATATCTCACAGAATTAATAAAAGGATTAAATAGGAGTGACCTACAAAAAGTCCTTGGTATAGTGCTTCTAACTCATTGATGATAACTATTTTGTCATTATTCGATAAGTGATCAATTGAATAATTCTAATTAACAGTATTATTTTCCCTCCCGAAGTTTCTTTAATAGCCATTCTATGTTTTAAATAATTAGTTGGTTTAAATAAAGTTCTACAATAGAATCTTGCATAACATTCTATGCTTTAGCACTAACTCATAATGAGGGCTTTAACATTAATATAATAGATTATGTAATGAGAACAAGGCTTTGTACTGGATACCAGGAATATAACTGTTGACAAGATCTGATTACTGCCCTTATAATAACTTTTAGAGTCTATTTAATAGATTTGGACAAGTCAAGTGTACAGACAATTAGAGTATTGTGTAATAAGTGTATGATAGGCATAAGCACAAGGTGCTATAGCAATACAAAAGTATGACACCTAATTCAGTCTCGGGGTGTCTAAGCTGAGAAGGGATGTCTAAGTGTAGTTCTGTTGTAAAAAGAAGTTGTAATATAAAGCACCCTCATTTGTGTATATATATTAAATGTTATAGTCTTCTCATCCTTTAAGACCTAATCTAAGGGCAGTGTCCTCTGTGAGGCTTTCTTCATTTGACAGAGGTGGAGTCAGAGGCTGTACTTTCGGTACTCTCATTGTACTTTGCCAACACTTTTCTTACAGCGTTTAACAAATTGCCTTGTAATTTATTGTTCACATGTCAGTTTCTCTTAGACTTAAGACTTCTTAAAAAAAGAAAAATGGAGCAAAACCGTTTATTATTCATCTTTGTCTCTGTAACGCCTGGTTCACTCCTTGACATATTATAAGTTTACAATAAATGCTTGTTGAATGAATTAGGTAAAAATATGAATTGCTTCATTTATTAAATAAATTTTTATCAAGTACCTAATATATGCCAGGTGTTCTAAGCATTGAGGGTTCATCTGTGAAAAAGAAGGTTTCTTTGCCTTTATCAAACTTGTATTATACTGGTAGAAAAGCCAGGTACAGGCTATGAAGAATATAGAAGGATAAAAGATTGATGGGGACTTCGATTTTGGATTGGTGGTCAGAAAAACCATCACTAAGGAGGTAACATCTAAGTGGAGACCTGAGTTAAGCAGAAAATAAAACTGTCTTAAAGAAGAGCATTCTAGGCTGAGAGAACAGCCAATTTAAAAGCCCAAGGAGGAACATGCTTAGAATGCACAAGAAATAGCAAAGGAGGCCAGCCTGGCTGGAACTGGGTGAGCGAGAAGGAATGTGATAGGAGATAGGATTGGCAGATATGACTGGGCCAGATCACATGTGGCCAGGATGAAGGCTTTGGGCTTTAATGTAAGTGTGATGGGAAGCCAAACGCAGGGTTTTGAGCAGGAGCGTAACATGATGTGATCTGTCTTCTGAAAGGATCCATCTGCCTGTTATGTGGGACACTAATGGGGGCAAGAGGGGAAACAGTGCAGACTGCTAGGAGGCTGTTCTAATAGTCTAAGAAAAGACAGTGGCTGTGACTAGGATGGACCAAGTAATTCGTATGGGACTCTTTGGGCATAGGAGCTGGTGACATAAGCTGTTAAAACTGTAAACCTGCACCTCTAACTTAAGCATTCAAGTAGATCAAAATTTAAATTTAAGTAAGGTATATGTACTTGGTGGGATAATGGGTTAAGAAATAAAGGAACTAGTTTCTTAGTCCCAGCTCCACTTTTAAGTAGGTGTGTGACCTTGGGGAAGTCTCTTACTTTCTCATTTTATGTATAAAATGAGGGGTTGAATTATTAAAGGTTCATGATTTTATAATTCTGTGATAAAGTAAATATATAAATGAATGCTTACTGTGTGTGGACTACTGAATGAAACACTTTAGTAGATTCAGAAGTACTATAAGGCACTCTTATCCATAGGTACTTACATTTATAAAAGATTTTATGAAACAGTTACAATATGAGATCATAAATTTAAATGCAAAAGTGTGTAATGCAGGTTTTATAAATTCTAGAAGTTTGGAAAAGAGGATAATTAATAAAGACTGAATTTGCCATAAAGGTAATAGATACTTGATCTGGAACTAGATAGGATTAATTAAAATGAATTAGAGAGGAAAGAGCATCCTGGGTAGAAAAGAAGATGTGATGTGAGCAAAGATGAAGTCTTTAATGAGCATATGAGTTTATGGCAGCTGGAGACTCAGTTGAGGTCAGCCTGACTGTATTGAATGATATGTGAAAAATGGGAAGATAGGATCGGCCATATAAAATAAGATAACATAGAGGACATTAAAATCTAGGCAGCTTTGTTTAGCTTTCAATGCAGGCAAGAACTGGGAGCCATTATAGATTCTTCGGTAGAAGAATATTATAATACAAGTAGTATTCAAGAAAGATTGGTATAGTATGTATACTTTGAAGAAGGGGTGAAACTACCTTATTCCTAGTAGCATGCAAGCATTTTACATACCTTTTCTCATTTAATCATCATAACACCAATGAAAGAAACTAAAGTTCAGAGAGTTTAAATAGGTTCCCTAAAGGTCTTAAGGCTACTAAGTGAGTTGAGCCAGGATTTGAACTAACATCCGTCTGATTCTAGGAGGTCAGGGTGCTCTTCCTGCAGTAACTCAGGCATAAGGTAAGGAGGAATATACTCAGTAGCAGTGGGAGTGGAAAAGAAGAGATGGAGCTGAGAGAGAATTTTTTGAAGAAGAACTTGTTGACTGATAGTATATAGGGTGTGAGAGAAAATAAACCAAAAAAGACATTGCAGTTTTACTCTGTTAGCTAATGAAGATGACTGTGCTTTGTAGTGGTTATTGTCGGGGATGGAGGCAGACTGGAGGGGCCAAGGAGATGGATGAAATGATCTTGTTTGAGAATGTTGAGTTTTAAACATCATTAAGCATTTAAGTAGTAAGTAAAGTCAGAAAGATGTCAGGATTTGAGAGTCCTCAATATATTAGATAGTTGAATGCATAAGAATGAAGAAGTCTTCTAAAAGAAGAGAAGCTCATGAAAGGAGAGCAGAAGACTTTGAGATATAATGCTGAATTTATCCTGTAGGTTGAGGATGAGGAGGGCTGTCAAACAGCTGAGAACAACATGACTGCTCCTGTTCTCCAGTATTTGCATTTTGACCTCGTCAGAACTTAGGTTTTGTTTGTTTGTTTCTACTTAAAGTGGAATAGATATAAATTAATTTCAGTACATGATCAAGTTTTTCTAAATAACACATTGCTTGGTTTCTCAAACAGAATTTGTTAGTTTAGTTTTATGGCCCTATTCCAGTTTATCTTTTGGTGAACGTTCTAAAGAGCATTTTTTGGTTCATACTTATATTACTGACTTGATTCTTCTGTGAATTTACATTTAAAAGCCAATGGCTAGGATATGGCAACAAAAGAGAAAAAATAGATAAATTGGAGTTCATCAAAATGAAAGGCTTTTGTGTATCAAAGAAACTATCAAGAGAGTGAAAAGACAACCTACAGAATGGAGAGAAATATTTGCAAATCATATATCTGATAAGCGATTAATATCCAGAACATAAAGTGAACTTCTTCAGCTCAACGACAACAAAAAACAATCTGTAACAACAATGGGCAAAGGACTTGAATAGACATTTCTCCAAAGAAGATACACAAGTGGCCAATAAGCACATGAAAAGATGCTCAATATCACTAGTTATAGGGAAATGCAAATCAAACCACAATGAGATACCACACATCCATTAGGATGTCTGTTCTCAAAAAAAAAAAAGAGGGAAAATGACAAGTGTTGGTGAGGATGTGGATAAGTTGGAACCCTGTACACTGTTGGAATATAAAATGGTATGGCCAATGCAGAAAACATTTTGACAGTTCCCCCCAAAATTGAGAATTACCGTTTGATATAAATTGCACTCCTAGGCATACACCCAAAAGGATTGAAAGCAGGGACTCAAATACAGATCTTCCTTAAATTATGATGAGGTTACGTCCCGATAAGTTCATCTTTAGTTGAAAATACCGTTAAGTTGAAAATGTATATAATATACCTAACCTACCGAAAAACATAGCTTAGTCTAGCCTACCTTAAATGTGCTCAGAACACTTAAATTAACCTACAGTTTGACAAAATCATCGAACACAAAGCCTATTTTATAATAGTGTGGAATCTCACATAATCCCTTGAATACTACACTGAAAGTAAAGCACAGAATGGTTGTATGGGTACAGAATTGTTGTAAATGTATGGGTTGTTTACATCCCTGATCACGTGGCTGACTGGGAGCTGCAGCTTGCTGCTGTTGCCCAGCATCATGAGAGTATCGTACTGTGTATTGCTAGCCCAGGAAAAGTTCAAAATTCAAAGTACGGTTTCTACTGAATGGGTATCTCGTTTGTACTGTTGTAATGTTGAAAAATCCTAAGTCAGACCATCATAAGTCAGGGACCATCTATCTGTAGATACTTATATACCAGTGTTCAGAACATTATTCATAATAATCAAAAGGTGTAAACACCTTATTGTCCATTAACAAATGAATGGGTAAACAAAAGGTGTATGTGTGTGTGTGTGTGTACATGCAATGGAATATCATTCAGTCTTAAAAAGGAATGAGATTCTGACATCTGGTACAACACAGATGAACCTTGAAAACATGCTAAGTGAAATAAGCCAGACACAAAAAGCATGCTTCTACTTTTATGAGGTACCTAGAATAGGTGAATTCGTAGTAACAGAAAGTAGAATAGAGGTTACCAGGGATTGGGTGAAGGAAGTAATAAGGAGTTAGTTTTTGATGGGTACAGAATTTCTGTTTGAGATAATGAAAAATTTCTCGAAAAGGGTATTGATGATGATTGGACAACATTGTGAATGTACTTAATGCCACAGAACTGTGCACTGAAAAATGATTAAAATGGTAAATTTTATGTTATGTATATTTATCATAATTTTTTAAAAGCTAATGGCTTTTGTACAAAGTTGTAAACATTATTAAAGCTGTTATAATAGTGCCAACATGCTCTGTCTTTAATGTGCTCTCTTTTATTTGTTTATTTTGTTATATATTCTTTGTTAATAATCTTCCTGTCTTAATCCTTATTTTAAGAACAACTAGCAGCCTGCTATTTCATCAAACAATTTCTGTTGCTTGAACTTTAATTACCTAAAGCTTTAGGTTATTTTGGATAACTTTTGGGTCTTATGATAACACTGTATTTATGTCCTTACATTAAAATTAGTAGTGATAGTAGTATTTTTCATTATTAAAATATAATATGTTCATAGTATTGTACGATATCCATCTATGTTAGAAAAGTCTTCCTTCACTGCAGTGTTTTGTTTGCAGGATGAAGATGAGCTGGATTCCCACACCATGGTGAAGACTAGCTCGGAAAGCGTGGGCACCATGAGGGCCACAAGCACGATGAGTGAAGGGGCCCAGACCATGATTGAACACAATAGCACAATGTTAGAATCTGACTTGGGGACCATGGTTATAAACAGTGAGGATGAGGAAGAAGAAGATGGAACTATGAAAAGTATGTGGCTTTTTTTCCCATTGAATATTAATTTTCTGTTCTGAGAGTATACTTCTATAGAAACCAGGATAGTTCTGTGTTGCTTGTTATAGCCAGTTGTGGAAAATTTTGTTTCTTGGCTTTATTTAAAGTGAAAGGAATATGGCACAAGTGAATTTTCAAAAATTCTTTTAATATAGCAGAAAGTAGCACATCTTTAACTTAGTGTTACGGAACTTTTTTCTGTTGAAGGATGCTAACCCATAATTTAATTTGTAAAGTATTTTTTGAGATAAAAAGATAGCGTTCCTAACATTTACTTTTCCAATTAAAAACATGAACCTAAAATTCTGTTCCAAATAATACAACATAATATTATATCACGTTGTCTAAGTTATCAGTTAAGCTGCAGTGACAGAGGGGAGCAAGCCAAGGGAAGAAATAAGGGCTAAGGTGGGAAAAGAAGAAACACTAGAAAGAAGAATCAAGAGACAGGGATACTCATGCAGAAAAATTAGTTCAGTGCATGTTTACTACTGCTTGTCCTGTGCTAGGCACAGTGCCAGGGGCGCTGCAGGGCTGAAATGACGATTAAGGCATTCTCTCTGATCTCCGTTGCTTACAGAGTGATGAAGACAGAGATACTTTCACAGGCTAGCATTTCTTTTTGTATAAATATGGCTCTTTAAGATTGCAGTTAACAATGTAGGACATTGTGATTTTTCAGTTATAGGCAAAAGCAGATTAATTACCTCCTGATACCTACTGACCGTTTTCTTCCCCCTACCACTCTAGTCATGTATGGTCAATGTCAAAGTCTAAGCACAAAGCTGTTTTTCACTACACAGAACTACTTCTCCACGGCACAAAAGCAATAATACATGACTTCTTGCATTGTAGAGCCTAGAAAGTTATAGAGTCAAATGATTTGCTGATAGGGTAAAATGGATATAGGTAGGAATTTCCTCTCTGACATTTTTGTTTTCTTTTTGCCTACCCCTTTCTTTTTGCTACTCCCCCTGTGAGTCTGCTTGATAAGTCTTACCTCATAGCTTCAAGTCATTTGGCTCACTGCCGTTGCTTTCTTCACATTTCTTAGTATACATAGCCCATTATGGTTGTATACTTTGAAAGAGAGTGCCGCGAAGCACAAGATGAAAACAGATTGCCACATAGTTAATCCTTGGTGGGAAGGGGGAGAGGGATGTGAATTTTTTTTATCTCCCACGCTGATAGGTTTCTTGAGCCTTTGCCCCGAAAAGCAGTCTAAGGCTTGGATTCCTAGCTGGGCATATTACTAGAATAGGGCTTCTGCATCTGTAACATGCTCACCCAACTACATTGAATGGTCTTGTGGCCTCCAAAGCTAGCTAGTGTTAGGGTACAAGTCATATGCCTTGTAGATCAGAAAGACAGATAAGATCATTTACAACACATTTCCCATCAGCATGTAGCACCACTTTTCCGCAGCTGATAAAATTCTTTTAGTCAAGTGTTATGATTCTTAACAGACCAGTTAGAAAATCACTGAGTGCTTTGTTCTATCTTTAGAGAGCTACTGCATTTCCTATGAAACTACATAAACAACTTTTTCCATGTAGTCAATATAGTTGAACATCAGCATTTAAACAGTGGTTTAAAAATGAGTATTTATGGAATCGAATTCATGTTAGATTGGTATATTTCAAGGAAGAGATATGTGATAATGATTTATCAGACCTCATGCTTTAAAATTATAGCACAGATTTCCACATATTTCATGTAATGACTTTCAGCTTTGACAGCCACAGAAATCATTCAATTTATGTCATAATTTTATGTCCTAAGTATGATTCTTTGGGTCACAGAGATTTTATTGAAAGCTCATTTTTAAAATGAGCAGATAGTGGTTTATGTAGTTGTTTTATATGCTTTATTTATTTAATTTTTATTTTTCTAATTATTTTTTATTGGGCTATAGTTGCTTTACAATGTTGTGTTAGCTTCTACTGCACAGCAAAATGAATCAGCCATACATATACATATATCCTCTCCATTTAGGACCCTACAGTGCATTAAGTAGAGTTCCCTGTGGTGGTTTTATATGCTTTAGCAAGTTTTAAATCCCATGAGACAACTTCCTTTGTATTTTAAGTTTCCACCATTTAGACATCATTCTGTTATAATGTGGGACTTCCATGTTCCCAGAGATCGAACCAAATGATGTTAGTGTAACCCCCCAGGTTTTGTCATACTGTAGTATAGCAATAGTATAGAGTGTAAAGAAGTTATTGAGGCAGAACTTACTTTCCGTGAAACCACATAATTACTTTTAGTTTTAGTTTTGTGTTTCCTCATGATCTAAATCTTCTTTAAAACATCTTAGATGCGTTGGTATGAGCTCTTAGGTTATGTTACATTAGTGGAAGCCCCATTTGCTAATGTGTCTTTAGCATTTTTCTCCCCTGAAAATATTTTATATATTTTTGTTCCCTAAAAGATTATAGCATTATATTATTTTTGATTTTCTAAAATCTCTAGAATGTTATACTGTGTGCTGAATATTCTGATTTCCATCACCTTTTCCTTTGGAGTTTCAAAAGAGTTGCCTGATTTAGTATTCTTGTCAGTTTAAATTATGTTTGCATACTTTTTTATACCTTTATCCGTGAAGCTAGAAATTACAGACCTGTTTTCCTTACCTCTGAAAAGTGTGGTGATTTAACTCTAGGAAGCAAAATTATTATTATTTTTAAAAATTAATTTATTAATTAATTTATTTATTTTTTGGCCGCATTGGGTCTTGGTTGCTGTGCACGGGCTTTCTCTAGTTGCAGCGAGCGGGGGCTGCCCTTTGTGGCGGTGTGCGGGCTTCTCTTTTTTGCGGGGCACTGGCTCTAGGCACGCAGGCTGCCGTAGTTGTGGCTCGCGGGCTCAGTAGTTGTGGCTCGTGGGCTCTAGAGCGCAGGCTCAGTAGTTGTGGTGCACGGGCTTAGTTGCTCTGCGGCATGTGGGATCTTCCCGGGCCAGGGCTCGAACCCGTGTCCCCTGTATTGGCAGGTGGATTCTTAACCACTGTGCCACCAGGGAAGTGCCTAGGAAGCAAAATTATTAAAAGAGCTTTTGAAGGGAAATGGAGTAAAATGACAAGAAATATTTAAAATTTTATCTGTTTTTTAAAAAACGGGCATAGACCTGGAAAGCATGTCCAAAGAACTCTCCAAACTTATTTTCAGCAATGATGGCATTATTTTTACCATCTCTCTCCCACTCCCCCTCTTCCCATTCCCATTTCCCTGGGATCTCATTACCCATGTAATGTCCAGTCTTCAGCTCGGTAACCCAGGTCTTTCACAATCTGGCATCAGCCAATATTTACACATGGAACTCTACTTCCTTATATATTATACTTTAGGCCAGTTGGAATTATGAGGTATAAGCAGGTTGTTTGTCATTAAGGAAATCAACATTTAGGATTTTTTATCCTGAAGGAATAGATTAGGACCAGGTCAGGAATCCATTGTCATTAAATTGATGAGTTAGTAGAGATTATTTCTTTGTGGGTAACTCTGGAAGAGCAGTTGTTTGAGCAAAGAAAAAACTGGGGCCTTTTACCTTGTTCAGATCTGCTCTGTTTCTATGGTGGAACTTTCTAGCCTTTCAAAGCTGGAGCTGGATTGGTAGCTGTAGTTGCCCTAAGGGGAAACTATCTCTGTTAGTATTTAAGGAAGTGCCACACTCTCCAGTCAGGTTAGCAGCTCTGTTCCATGGTTTCAGCTAATCTCCATGTGCCCGCTATGTCAGTTTGTCCTTCCAACAACTTGGGAAGCTGGAGCATCTGGAGAGCCCAGCCCTGCTTCCCTCGTGCATTGAAGGAGACCTGATCTTCCTGGGACTGGGAGTGGAGGTACTGAGCCATCCAGCAGCTCTGGTCTCTTCCTTCACAGGGCAGACTCTTGCTCGTACCTTTCTCTGCCTCCTCCAAAACCTTGCTCCATCTCTCTTTATCCAGCACGATAGCCAGAGAGGTTCTATAGAGAATAATGATCTCCAAAATGAAGAGAATACCACAAACATGAATACAAGACATTTGAATGGCAAGGTGTGGAAATGGTAAGGGAGCACTCAGCTGATTTGATATCTCCTGGCTAAGAGTATGATCAGTAATGTGTTGAGATAACTTGCAGGTGAGAGAACTGTATTCCACTGTTTGTGAAGTTTGATGTCTTTTTGAGAAAATGAGGAAAGTGCCATGTAAGCATGAGAGAGTTAATTTTTATTTATTTATTTATTTATTATTTTTAGAAAAGAGAATAAAAGGTAAATTTCTCAGGTTATAACTATCATTAATTGTGTGTCTAGTATGGGCCAAACATTGTGCTTGGGACTTTGCATACATTATCTCATTAACTTCTCACAAGGACTCTGTAAAGTAACATTGTCACTATCATTTGCCACTAAGGAAACTGAGACTTGGGAATGTGAAGTGACTTGTCAGAGATTTCATAGCAAGTAAGTGGTGGACCCAATATACAGACCCAGGTTTGACCCCCAAATCACATCATTACTGTGGGCCGGTGAGCTTGACATCCCCTTGGGCAGAAGTCTAGAACATTTGTGAGTCCTTTAGGAAAGGAGACCTGAGTCATTATAAGTTAGCATAGGTTACTGGGAACAAACCATATCAGAATAATTTGATTTCCTTTTTTGATAGCATTGCTAAACCCCTAGATCAGAGAAACTGCTAGGTTTGGATATTGTGTTTTATGATTTGGGGAGAGTATTTGACAAGATCTTTGATGATATCCTTGTAGGCACTATGTAGTATGACCTAGCTGATGGTTCTGTTATGAGGGTTGAACAGTTTCACACTTAGAGGCTTATATCAGTTGGGGTTTATTGGAGGACAGAAACTAGGCGTTTTAAACATAAAAAGATTTAAGTCAGAGGTGTGGCTCTTAAGAAAATCAGTGGAAAGTTTGGAGGAGAGGGCTGTGTAGGCTAGGCCTCCAGGAACGACTCCCACACTACCACAAAAGTGAGCCTTATAGAACTACTACTACTACAGTCAGGAAGGTAGTGAATCCAGAGGCTGCCATTGGCACTAATGAGTTCAGTAATACAGATTGAGATCAATCCCTGTTGCTCTTCAGGGATGAGAAAGCCACCACTGAGACTGCAGCCACCTATTAGCACCTGTGAGTCTGGTGACTGGATGCTGGAATGCTGCTGTAAAAAAAACCCTTGTCTGCATAGCTGTGCTGCCCAGAGGAAGTAGCTGAGGTAGCAGGCTCATGGTCTCCTCCTCACTTCCTGCTTTCCCAGTTGTGAGAAAGTACACTTAGCTAGGACTCTAGGTGCAGAGTGTTCTAGGAAATGCAGCATTTAGCTTTCTAGCCTGCACAATCAGAAGGCTCACCAGAGGCAATGGCAGTGGTTGCTAAATTTCAGTCAACTGTGGTGTTTAATAACAGATTGCTGTCAATGAAAAGATTTCTCATTGTGTGACATAGGGCCAAGGTCTCAGCCCTAGCTAGCTCAACATTGTTGTACAGAAATTTGGATGAAGCTATAGAATGAAAGTCCATTAGAATTACAAATGACATGAAGTGGAGGAAAAGAAAAGTACATTCTAAGGTAGAATCAGGAGCTTAAGAGGCCTCCTCAGGTTGGAGCAGTAGGCTTGATTTACGACATAAACCCTGCTCTTGCCTCCAGCTAACTCACCTCACAAGTGTACATCATAGCAGTAGCCCCGTAGAGACGCTGGCTCTGCAGACGAGAGCAGGGCCTGTGCATCTCTATTTAACAAAAAAACTAAAATATCAAAACAATAATACGCTACAAGTACTTCTGAGGTGCAGCTAGGAGTGATAACCACTTTGTAGAACGAGGAAATAAGCAACTTTACTGTACTGTCAGTACCTAGAACTCACCTGTTGTATTTAGGAAGGATGGAGACACGGTAGAGCACATTCAGCAGACAGTGAGCCAGATGGTGAAGTAGATGGAGACCATGTTATACTAAGAATGGGCAGAGGGAGGGGGGACCTTCAAGATGGCGGAGGAGTAACATGTGGAGATCACCTTCCTCCCCACAAATACATGAGAAGTACATCTACATGTGGAACAGCTCCTACAGAACACTCCTGAATGCTGGCAGAAGACCTCAGACTTCCCAAAAGGTAAGAAAATCCCCACATACCTGGGTAGGGCAAAAGAAAAAACAGAGACAAAGGAATAGGGACGGGACCTGCACTTCTGGGAGGGATCTGTGAAGGAGGAAAAGTTTCCACATACTAGGAAGCCCCTTCACTGGTGGAGACGGGGGGGTTGGGCGGGAGTGGGGGAAAGCTTCGGAGCCACGGAGGAGAGCGCAGCAACGGGTGCAGAGGGCAAAGCGGAGAGATTCCCGCACAGAGGATCGGTGCTGACCTGCACTCACCATCCTGAGAGGCTTGTCTGCTCACCCGCTGGGGCGGGCAGGGGCTGGGAGCTGAGGCTCGGGCTTTGGAGGTCAGATCCCAGGGAGAGGACTGGGGTTGGCTGCGTGAACAGAGCCTGAAGGGGGCTAGCGCACCACAGCTAGCCGGGAGGGAGTCCGGGAAAAGCTCTGGACCTGCCTAAGAGGCAAGAGACCATTGTTTCAGGGTGCATGAGGAGAGGGGATTCCTTCCCTGTCTGCCCACAGAAGGCAGAGTGCCTCCTAAACGAGCTCCAGAGATGGGCGTGAGCCATGGCTATCAGCTCGGACAACAGAGAGCGCATGAAACGCTAACACTGCTGCTGCAGCCACCAAGAATCCTGTGTAAAAGCACAGGTCACTATCCACACGCCCCCGCCCCCGGGAGCCTGTGCAGCCCACCACTGCCAGGGTCCCATGATCCAGGGACAACTTCCCCGGGAGAACACATAGCGCACCTCAGGCTGTTGCAATGTCATGCTGGCCTCTGCCGCGGCAGGCTCGCCCTGCATTCCAATTATAACTACCGTACCCCTCCCTCCCCACAGCCTAAGTGAGCCAGAGCCCCCTAATCAGCCGCTGCTTTAACCCCGGCCTGTCTGGGTGGGAACAGAAGCCTGAGGGCAACTTACACGCAGAGGCAGGGCCAAAACCAAAGCTGAACCCCAGGAGCTGTGTGAACAAAGAAGAGAAGGGGAAATCTCTCCATGCAGCTTCAGGAGCAGCGGATTAAATTCCCAGTCAGGTACCCTGCATCTGTGGAATACCTGAATAGACAACGAATCAACCCAGAATTGAGGTGGTGGACTTTGGGAGCAACTGTAGACTTGGGATTTGCTGTCTGTGACTGACTGGTTTCTGATTTTTATGTTTATCTTAGTATAGTTTTTAGCGCTTGTTATCATTGGTTGATTTGTTTATTGGTTTGGTTGCTCTCTTCTTTTTTTTTTTTTGGTAACTTTTTAATTTTTTTTATTTTAATATTTTTTTATTTTAATTATTCTATTTTATTTAATTTTTTATTTAATTTTTTTTCTTTCTTTTTTTCTCTCTTCTCTTCTGAGCTGTGTGGCTGACAGGGTCTTGGTACTCCAGCTGGGTGTCAAGCCTGAGCCTCTGAGGTGTGAGAGCTGAGTTCAGGACATTGGACCACCAGAGACCTCCCGGCTCCACGTAATATCATTCGGCATGAGCTCTCCCAGATATCCGTCTCAACGCTAAGACCCAGCTCCACCCAATGGCCAGCAAGCTCCAGTGCTGGACACCCCATGCCAAACAGCTTGTAAGACCAGAACACAACCCCACCCATTAGCAGAGAGGCTGCCTAAAATCTTACTAAGTTCACAGACACCCCAAAACACACCACCAGATGCAGCCCTGCCCACCAGAAAGAGGATCCAGCCCCACCCACCAGAACACAGGAACCAGTCCCCTCCACCAGGAAGCCTACACAACCCACTGAACCAACCTTACCCACTGGGGGCAGACACCAAAAACAACGGGAACTACGAACCTGTAACCTGCGAAACAGAGACCCCAAACACAGTAAGTAAGCAAAATGGGAAGACAGAGAAATACGCAGCAGATGAAGGAGCAAGGTAAAAACCTACCAGACCAAACAAATGAAGAGGAAATACACAGTCTACCTGAAAAAAAATTCAGAGTAATGATAGTACAGATGATCCAAAATCTTGGAAATAGAAGGTAGAAAATACAGGACACATTTAACAAGGACCTAGAAGACCCAAAGAGCAAACAAACAATGATGAACAACACAATAAATGAAATTAAAAATTCTCTAGAAGGAATCAATAGCAGATTCACTGAGGCAGAAGAACGGATACGTGACCTGAAAGATAAAATAGTGGAAATAACTACCACACAGCAGAATAAAGAAAAGAGAATGAAAAGAATTGAGGACAGTCTCAGAGACCTCTGGGACAACATGAAATGCACCAGCATTCGAATTATAGGGGTCCCAGAAGAAGAAGAGAAAAAGAAAGGATCTGAGAAAATATTTGAAGAGATTACAGTTGAAAACTTCCCTAACATGGGAAAGGAAATATTCAATCAAGTCCAGGAAGCTCAGAGAGTCCCATACAGGATAAATCCAAGGAGAAACGCCAAGGCACATACTAATCAAAGTATAAAAAATTAAATACAAAGAAAAAATATTAAAAGCAGCACAGGAAAAGCAACAAATAACATACAAGGGAATCCGCATAAGGTTAACAGCTGATCTTTCAGCAGAAACTCTGCAAGCCAGAAGGGAGTGGCAGGACATATTTAAAGTGATGAAAGGGAAAAACCTACAACCAAGATTACCCAGCAAGGGTCTCATTCAGACTCGATGGAGAAATTAAAACCTTTACAGACAAGCAAAAGCTAAGAGAATTCAGCACCACCAAACCAGCATTACAACAAGTGCTAAAGGAACTTCTCTAGGCAGGAAACACAGGAGAAGGAAAAGACCTACAATAACAAACCCAAAACAATTAAGAAAACGGCAATAGGAACATACATATCGATAACTACCTTAAATGTAAATGGTTTAAATGCTCCAACTAAAAGACATGGACTGGATGAATGGATACAAAAACAAGACCCATGTATATGCTGTCTACAAGAGACCTACTTCAGACCTAGGGACACATACAGACTGAAAGTGAGGGGACAGAAAAAGATATTCCATGGAAATCAAAAGAAAGCTGGAGTAGCAATTCTCATATCAGACAAAATCAACTTTAAAATAAAGGCTATTACAAGAGACAAAGAAGGACACTACATAATCATCAAGGGATCAATCCAAGAAGAAGATATAACAGTTGTAAATATTTATGCACCCAACATAGGAGCACCTCAATACATAAGGCAAATGCTAACAGCTATAAAGGGGAAATCGACAGTAACACAATTATAGTAGGGGACTTTAACACCCCATTTTCACCAATGGATAGATCATGCAAAATGAAAATAAATAAGGAAGCGCAAGCTTTAAATGACACATTAAACAAGATGGACTTAATTGATATTTATGGGACGTTCCATCCAAAAACAACAGAATACACTTTCTTCTCAAGTGCTCATGGAACATCCCCAGGATAGATCATATCTTAGGTCACAAATCAAGCCTTGGTAAATTTAAGAAAATTGAAATCGTATGAAGTATCTTTTCCGACCACAATGCTATGAGACTAGATATCAGTTACAGGAAAAAATCTGTAAAAAATACAAACACATGGAGGCTAAACAATACACTACTAAATAACCAAGAGATCACTAAAGAAATTAAAGAGGAAATCCAAAAATACCTAGAAACAAATGACAATGAAAACACAACGACCCAAAACCTATGGGATGCAGCAAAAGCAGTTCTAAGAGGGAAGTTTATGGCAATACAGTTCTACCTCAAGAAACAAGAAACATCTCAAATAAACAACCTAACCTTACACCTAAAGCAATTAGAGAAAGAAGAACAATAAAACCCCCAAAGTTAGCAGAAGGAAAGAAATCATAAAGATCCGAGCAGAAATAAATGAAACAGAAACAAAGGAAACAGTAGCAACGATCAATAAAACTAAAAGCTGGTTCTTTGAGAAGATAAACAAAATTGATAAACCATTAGCCACACTCATAAAGAAAAAAAGGGAGAAGACTCAAAACAACAGAATTAGAAATGAAAAAGGAGAAGTAACAACTGACACTGCAGAAATATAAAGGATCATGAGATATTACTGCATGCAAACTATATGCCAATAAATGGACAACCTGAAAGAAGTGGACAAATTCTTAGAAAAGCACAACCTTCTGAGACTGAACCAGGAAGAAATAGAAAATATGAACAGACCAATCAGAAAAAAAATAGTGAAATTGAAACTGTGATTAAAAATCTTCCAACAAATAAAAGCCCAGGACCAGATGGCTTCACAGGCGAATTCTAGCAAACATTTAGAGAAGAGCTAACACCTATCCTTCTCAAACTCTTCCAAAATATAGCAGAAGGAGGAACACTCCCAAACTCATTCTACGAGGCCACCAACACCCTGATACCAAAATCAGGCAAAGATGTCACAGAAAAAACTACAGGCCAATATCACTGATGAACATAGATGCAAAAATCCTCAACAAAGTACTAGCAAACAGAATCCAACAGCACATTAAAAGGATCATACACCATGATCAAGTGGGGTTTATCCCAGTAATGCAAGGATTCTTCAATATATGCAAATCAACCAATGTGATACACCATATTAACAAATTGAAAGAGAAAAACCATATGATCATCTCAATAGATGCAGAAAAAGCTTTTGACAAAATTCAACACCCATTTATGATAAAACCCTCCAGAAAGTAGGCATAGAGGGAACCTACCTCAACATAATAAAGGCCATATATGACAAAGCCACAGCCAACATCGTCCTCAACAGTGAAAAACTGAAACCATTTCCACTAAGATCAGGAGCGAGACAAGGTTGCCCACTCTCACCACTATTATTCAACATAGTTTGGGAAGTTTTATCCACAACAATCAGAGAAGAAAAAGAAATAAAAGGAATCCAAATTGAAAAAGAAGAAGTAAAGCTGTCACTGTTTGCAGATGACATGATACTATACATAGAGAATCCTGAAGATGCTACCAGAAAACTACTAGAGCTAGTCAATGAATTTGGTAAAGTAGCAGGATACAAAATTAATGCACAGAAATCTCTTGCATTCCTATACACTAAGGAAAAATCTGAAAGAGAAATTAAGGAAACACTCCCATTCACCGTTGCAACAAAAAGAATAAAATACCTAGGAATAAACCTACCTAAGGAGACAAAAGACCTGTATGCAGAAACCATAAGACACTGATGAAAGAAATTAAAGATGATACAAACCGATGAAGAGATATACCGTGTTCTTGGATTGGAAGAATCAACATTGTGAAAATGACTATACTACCCAAAGCAATCTACAGATTCAATGCAATCCCTATCAAACTACCAATGGCATTTTTCACAGAACTAGAACAAAAAAATTCACAATTTGTATGGAAACACAAAAGACCCCGAATAGCCAAAGCAATCTTGAGAAGGAAAAACGCAGCTGGAGGAACCAGGCTCCCTGACTTCAGACTATACTACAAAGCTACAGTTATCAAGACAGTATGGTACTGGCACAAAAAGAGAAATATAGATCAATGGAACAGGATAGAAAGCCCAGAGATAAACCCACACACATATGGTCACCTTGTCTTTGATAAACGAGGCAAGAATATACAATGGAGAAAAGACAGCCTCTTCAATAAGTGGTGCTGAGAAACTGGACAGCTACATGTAAAATGATGAAATTAGAACACTTCCTAACACCATACACAAAAATAAACTCAAAATGGATTAAAGACCTAAATGTAAGACCAGACACTATAAAACTCTTAGAGGAAAACATAGGCAGAACACTCTATGGCATAAATCACAGCAAGATCCTTTTTGACCCACCTCCTAGAGAAATGGAAATAAAAATAAACAAACGTGACCTAATGAAACTTAAAAGCTTTTGCACAGCAAAGGAAACCATAAACAAAAACAAAAGACACCCCTCAGAATGGGAGAAAGTATTTGCAAACAAAGCAACTGACAAAGGATTAATCTCTGAAATATACAAGCAGCTCATGCAGCTCAATATCAAAAAAGCAAACAACCCAATCCAAAAATGGGCAGAAGATCTAAATAGACATTTTTCCAAAGAAGTTATACAGATTGCCAACAAACACATGAAAGGATGCTCAACATCACTAATCATTAGAGAAATGCAAATCAAAACTACGATGAGGTATCACCGCACACCAGTCAGAATGGCCATCATCAAAAAATCTACAAACAATAAATGCTGGAGAGGATGTGGAGAAAAGGGAACCTTCTTGCACTGTTGGTGGGAATGTAAATTGGTACAGCCACTATGGAGAACAGTATGGAGCTTCCTTCAAAAACTAAAAATAGAACTACCATAAGACCCAGCCATACCACTACTGGGCATATACCCTGCGAAAACCATAATTCAAAAAGAGTCATGTACCACAGTGTTCACTGCATCACTATTTACAATAGCCAGGACATGGAAGCAACCTAGGTGTCCATCGAGAGATGAATGGATAAAGAAGATGTGGCACATATATACAATGGAATATTACTTAGCCATAAAAAGAAACGAAATTGAATTATTTGTAGTGAGGTGGATGGACCTAGAAACTGTCATACAGAGTGAAGTAAGTCAGAAAGAGAACAAGAAATACTGTATGCTAACACATATATATATGTTATCTAAAAAAAGAAAAGAAAAAATGGTTCTTATGAACCTAGGAGCAGGGCAGGAATAAAAATGCAGACGTAAAGAATGGACTTCAGGACAAGTGGACGGGGAAGGGTAAGCTGGGACGAAGTGAGAGATAGCGTTGACATATATACACTACCAAATGTAAAATAGCTAGCTAGTGCGAAGTAGCTACGTAGCACAGGGAGGTCAACTCGGTGCTTTGTGACCACCTAGAGGGGTGGGATAGGGAGGGTGGGAGGGAGGGGTTATGGGGATATATGTATACATATAGCTGATTCACTTTGTGATACAGCAGCAACTAACACAACATTGTAAAGCAATTATACTCCAATAAAGATGTTAAAAAATAAATGAATGAGTAGAGGAATGACCCATATCTAAATATTTTGATTTTATTTTGTTTATTTACATTAACTTATAACTATTCATCAATTATCAAATATTAGATAAAGTAATTTTAATTGAATATGTATTTTTTAGATTTTTCTTTGTATATGCCTATAATACATGGTGATTTTTAAAATATATCACACTTTATTGTTTTATTTTGGACAGCACATGTATGTAGGTTCACTTAATTAGTAAGTAAATTAGTAAATTAGGTTCTGCTTTAGGTTTTTAGGATTTATCCTAGAAATAGATATTAGATTGAGTTAGGAAGTGTTCAGGAGAAATATCAAGAAAGGAAGGCTGACCATCAGGTATTCCTACTCTCCAGTTCATCTCATGCCTCTGGACACAACTCAAAGTATGACACCATTTGCTCCGAGCAACAGCTTCCACGTCCTGTTCGTTGCTTCGTAACATCTTCTCTTCCAGCTCTGGTTCAGATCTTTTCCTTCCTTCTTCCTCCCAAAACCTGTTTCAGCAAAGTATCAAATATGCAGGTGTGAAAATGCTTAATGATGTTTTATCTTCTTGAAATATTTACATTTTTTCCCCAAAACTACAAAGCTTTGAGCCAAAGGAGTAAGTAACTAAGGATGGAATTTCAGGTGCCAAGAAGCAATTAGCCAGGTTAGGGGAGTGTGTACGTAGATCACTTTCCTACTTCTCCAGAGGTCTTACTCTTCTTTCATGAAAAATTGTTATATGCCTCTTTAAGATTAATTTTGCCAGTGACATGGCAATCAAAGTGACAATAGTAAACTACAGGTCCCACTTGCAGCTGGGTGCAAATGCCCAGCATATTACTGGGCAATTAGAAACTCTTCATTTTCCTCTGCAGAGTACTAGGTGTCCAGCTAAGGTGTGGCTACAATGGTTTGGAGTTACCTGTGGGTATTGAATATGGTCTGTTCTTCTGTGTGCTTTTGCTCTGTGGAATGTTCAGTGATATGTGACCCAGCTCGAGCCAATTAGTGTAGGTATTTTGGTCGTAGGATACCTCTTTTACCAGCACAGAGCACGGACAAGCATGTAAAGGTTAGTCTTGTACAAATGGAAATCAGTCTTTCTTATAAAGGCCTCTGGAGAAAGGGCTTCCATAGACACCCAGTGGCTGTTGCAGTGCTCATGACTCACACAGGAAATCATTCCTTCTATTTAACTAAAATCCTTGGGCTTCAATTGGTCTGTTTCCTTTTATTTTGCCCTCAGTGGAGATGGAAAACAGCTGGTCACTATTTTCTGTGCAAGACCCCTTCATATATACTTGGATACTTATTAAATTGTATCCTCAGACTTTTCCTGGCTGAACAATTTCATTCCCTTTAACCTTTGTGCAGGTATTACTTTCTAAGCTTTTAATCTTTTTTTATGAATAGCCTCTGGATCTTCTCCATGTTGTCTGTATCCTCCTTTGTTTCAAAGTACAGTCTGATGAAGTTAAGAAAAAGCTGATGTCAGTAGCTTCTGTATTAACATCCTGGTTTTTATATGTACTCATTATACTCTTGGCAACAAATTAAAGGACAGATTTCCAAGATCATTAATCAGGTGGAACACCCACATCTTAAATTGTTTTAGAAGAACAAATTAGGTAATATTCATAAATCCTTTGATGTTGAAATATATTATACTAAAGTTATGATTAATTATTTCATTTTTGCATTTGGCTGTCTTTGTTACAATCATGCTAAGAAATTAAAAATTAAATTATATTTTGTTAAAGTATTATAAAAATTCCTTTATGTATTTAAATTTTCATGACAACTTTTCACCTGTTTAGCAGACATGTGTAAGTTAGAAAAGTTAGTGAATAATTGTGAGTAGACTGGCATATTTTGTAAAAGGTATTAAATACTGTACAATTCAGTTTTCTTGTATATGTTTTAGGGAATGTTTGAAGGAGAGGAAAGAATTTTTTTCTTTAAGATTTCACATGCACAAAAGGATTTTAAATGGCGGTTATTTTATTCTTTATTGCTAATGGGTTTTTAGTTCCACAGCCAGTAGTTGAAGGAATTAGGACCAAAAGTGAGGGACAAAGTAATTTTGAACATCAAATTTATTATTAAAATTAAAAATATTTTTATAAGCTAGGGTCAGAATTCAACTACAACTGGAGAAATTGATGTCAGTTTTATGTGATTATTTTCTGTGTATTTAAAAAAAAGTATTCGCCATAGCAACCACAATCACATATGACAGTGGTTACTACCTTGAGATTTCCTGCTCTCCTGTCGAAGGGCCTACTATTTCTTTTTTTAAAAACAAATTGTAAGTCAGAAGCATCATCGTCTTTGTCCCTTCTGTGAACATGCATCTCCCTGGAGACTCAGCTGCACACGGTGGACATGTGTTTCATATCGTGTGGTTAAATATGACTGGCCAATTACAGCTGCTCCCTCCCATTAACTTTTAAAACATACCTAACCTATTTTCCTCCTTAGAAGTTTTTTAAAATTGTTTTTAAAATTTTCTTTGTATATAAAAAAGATATACTCAAAATATTGATAGTAAGTTTTAAACTAAACAATGGAAAATATTTAGAAGTATAAGCACATACATTTGAATAAAAAATTGTGTATAAGCATATCTTGGTTAATAATATCCTGTTACAAAGTCATCCAAACAGAAAAATCTAATGGAACAGACTACCTTCTTTTATTTCAGTTGATTTTTAGACTTTTGTTAACTCTCTGTGAGAATGTTTATTTCTAGATATAGGAATGGGTTATTTTCCAAAATTTTGAGTGTGGAATCCAACAGGCATTTCACCATAGGTGAGATCAGCCTGTAAAAGACCCTTAAAACTAATATATCTGAAATGTACTGATAATTAAACCACTATGTAGTAGTGGATTTCAAGTTTCAAATTGGGCTGTTCTGTAGTAAAATTGAAGGTTGCTGCTCCTATATCTTTTTACGTCCTCCACTTGGGAATAGAAACGTAATAGTTAGGGACTGAATTTGGATATAGGTACCAGAAAAACCAGATAACGATTGTTTAAATAGAATAGGATTAATGTCTTTTCTCATTTAACAAGAAATCCAGAAGCAGAGTGTGCTGCATTGGTAGAGTGATTTCATTATGTCATTAGAGATTCTTTCTGTGACACCATCTTTAGGGTAGTACTCTCATCCTCCTGTTTGCAGAATAACTGTCAGATCTTCTGCCATTAAGTCTGCATTCCAGGCAGGAGAAAGGAGCAGGCAGAAACACAGAGGTGATGCCTGTATCAAGAAAACAGAGCTTTCCTAGGAACCTTCTTCTTAATGTATCATCGGTCAAAATTGTGTTATATGGCCACTCCTCCCCACAAGAGAGACCCCTTGTCGTCTTCAGGAAGGGAGAGCTTCTAGAAATTAGGTTACAACTTTTTCACCTTGAGCCACTAGGGCATTAGTGGTGGCTCCTATAACTTGGGATAGAAGCTTCTGATTAGGATAGGGTTAGAAGTAGGCACAGGACTATTGCAAATGGAAGAGGAGATTCCTGGAATGAAATTTCCCAGTGGTTTTCTTGAGTCAGCCCCAAGTATTGGTCTTCCTCTTTCCTTTTTATTGCCGCTACTCATTTCTGATTGGACTTCTACTTCTCCAACTGCAGGAATTTTTACAAAATTACCTTATAGCTCATCCCGAGCCAATAATGTTACCTAGTTTTCATAATACTTACTGTAGTTTAAAGCTGCATTAGTACTATTACAAATACATTCTAAATTGGCCAGATTACTATTAGCAATGTTATGTCTGATTTTAGAGGATCATGTAGAGACTGGAATGTCTCCACAGGCAAGTGAACTAGATGATGATGAGTCTCAAAAACATGTCATATGAAAGGAACTGGGTGGGGATGTTTCACCTTAAAACGATAACCAAGACAGGAGTCATTATCTGTCTTCAGATATTTGAGGGACTGGTATATGGAAGAGAAATTTATTTGGAACATGAGTGTAAATTACAGAAAGACATATTTCAAGTTCACATTAAAAAAAAAACACTTTTTGTAACTTAGAGCTGCCCAGCATGCTTCCTTGTGGGGAAGTGTACGTCCTATCACAGGAAATTTTTAAGAAGGTAGGTAACTTACTGTCTGGAGAACTGTATAGGGAAGTGTCTTTGTGGTGGTCACTTAGGATCTTTTTTTGGAACTCTAGGACTTAAGGAATCCAGTTTGAAAATCACTGGGAAAATCTAGTTGTTCTAAATGTTTGTTTTCTACTTTAATCATTCAGTGTAGAAAATGAGGAGCCATTGAAAGATTCTAAACAGAAGAAAGACATGGTTTGATTTGCATTTAGAAGGTCACTACGTTGTCAGTGTGAGTAAAATCAAAACTGAGATGAGGGAAGGAGACCAGTTTGGAGGGTGTTACAATGGCCTAGGTAGGAAAAGATTAGAAGCTAAACTAAGACAGTAACAGTGGTGGATAGAGCAGTAGCATTAAAAAAGACCTAATGATCAGTTTGGTTTGATGAGAAACGAGTCTGGGTTAATTCTCAACTTGATCACTTTGGGGATTAAGTAAAGAATGTTGACTTTAGCAGACAAGGAGCATGTGGAGAAGCAGCAGGTTTTAAGGGAAAGATCTTGAATTTAGCTTTAGAACTGGTAAATTTGAGGTAACTCTAATTCACCTCAGGTTCAATAGTTAGCAATGGGAAAGTCAGATATAGAACCTAGGGGCAAGGTCTGGGCTGGAGAAATAGAATTAGGGATCACAGATAAAAACATGACAGGGTGAAGTCATGGGAGTCCAGGAGGAGGTAGAATGAGCTAGAAAGACTATGAGGAAGTAGTCAAAGAGACACAGGAGAAAACTGGTTAAGTTCTTATAACTTCTTACAGCTGATAGTGGTGCACAATGACAATAACAGTGTAGGCTTAAATGTTAAAATAAAAAACCAAAACGCCGAGGTTTAAAATGTTTACTTTTAACATGTGACAAATTTCAAATATATTTGAAATGATTTTTAATAAAATTATGATTAAGAGTCTGCCAAAATTCTGAAATGTTTCTACAGTCTAAGAATATTATATATCTCTGCCTAATCATTAGGTGAATTTTTATTTGACCGGGATATTTTTGTTTTTTCATTGTTATTTTATTTTACTTTGTTCTTCATTAAATTGACTATGTTAGTCTTGAATCTGACCAGTGAAAACTTATTATATTGATTAATAAAAAAATCATACTTCAGTAAAAATCATAGTTCTTTAAGTAAATGTAAAAACTTACACCCTCCTTATGTTCTTTGTTTACCTAAGGAAATGCAACTTCACCACAAGTACAAAGACCATCTTTCATGGATTACTTTGATAAACAGGACTTCAAGAATAAGAGTCATGAAAACTGTAATCAGAATATGCATGAACCCTTCCCGATGTCCAAAAATGTTTTTCCTGATAACTGGAAAGTTCCTCAAGATGGAGACTTTGACTTTGTAAGTACATTTTAATTCTTCCATATATGTTTTTTCCTACTCTATTTTGTCATCACATTGAGAAACATAGGCTGTGTGTGTGTGTGTGTGTGTGTGTGTGTGTGTGTGTATGATTAAAATTATAGACTGTATATTAATATTCAATATATTGCTATATATGGGTAGGGGAATGGTGAAATTGTAGTTTGCTTGTAGAAATGTAGTTGCAGAGAAATGTAAATAATTGCTTATGGTTAAATAAATTATAGCCCAAATTTAGAGAAATATTTAGGACTCTTTAAAACGACAACTGTGTTAAAAGATGTTTTTAATAATGCAAATATGAGATATTTCTGACAGTAAATTCAGTTTCCTAAACAAATGATGCAAAGGTATTTATGACATCGACTTTGAGAAATTTGCCTCAACTATGAAAGTTAAGTCAAATAGTGTTAACTCCACTTGGTTTGTCAGAAATAATAGTCCTATGTCTAGTTAGGCATATAAACTTCAGTATAAAACTGTGCCTTTTTTTTTTAATCAACTTTTTTGTTTTTAATTTAATTTTATTATTTGGCTGCATTGGGTCTTAGTTGTGGCATGCAGGGTCTTTCGTTGTGGCACGCAGGCTCTTTGTTGTGGCGTGCGGGCTTCTCTCTAGTTGTGGCACGTGGACTCCAGAGCTCACGGGCTCAGTAGTTGAAGCATGTGGTCTCTCTAGTTGTGGTACATGGGCTCCAGAGCACGTGGGCTCAGTAGTTGCTGTGCGCGGGCTTAGTTGCGCGGTGGCGTGTGGGATCTTAGTTCCCTGACCAGGGATTGAACCCTCGCCCCCTGCGTTGGAAGGCGGATTCTTAACCACTGGACCATCAGAGAAGTCCCTAAAACTGTGCCTTCTCACCTCTTATTACATTTTCTCCATATTTCTTCTGTCCTGCTCCTTTCCACAACTTGAGAGAGTAAATTTTTAAAATGAGTTCTTTAATCTAGAAATTTTTGAGGTAAATTTTTGCTTTAGCATGTATTATAAATAGCATTTACTTTTGCATATTGTTCTGTAAGATTTTCATGTAAAATAACTACAGCTGTATTTGTTAATAAGTATATTTATGTTATAAGTAAATAAAATTTTAGATATATCTATATCTTCAAAAATTTTAAGTACTATCAAGCAGTTTTGCCTATTCACCATGCCTCTAAATGCTTTGGGATTATAAATATTTCTAATGTTAAATACTTTTCTCCTAAATATTGTGATTATTTAAGTTTTTTAATAATCAGATAATAAAGTTTCAAAATCTGTCCTCAATAAATTTAGTACTAAGTGCTAGCAAATATTAGCAGTGACACAGGTTAGTCTGAAAACATTAATCGTAATATCTCCTTACTGTTTTTTCAGTTTTGAGGTTATAAATTAGAAAAATAAAATCTGTATTTCTATAGTTCTAGTAAGATTTCATTTTATGCTACCTCCTTTTAAAAAATATGTAAATTATTTAGAATGCTGACTTTAAGCTTAAAATCATTCATAAACATGATGAATCTTTGATGAATCAAAGAACTCTGTCTTAACTCAGTTGGAATAAATCTTAACAGCCTCTGGAAAACAGTTTGAAATGAGCTACAAAGTAATGAATAAATTATCATAGTTAATAAATAGCAAATAAAATGATTTATTTCTGTTTCAGTTAGTCTTTGCTACCACCCCCGAAATTTAGAACTTAAAATAACTATTTCATTTGCTTACAGTTTTGTGGGTAAGCAGTTTGACTAGGTTCAGCTGAGTGGTTCTTCTGCTAGTCTCACCTGGAGTCTCTCAAGTGGCTGTAATCATCTAGCAGCTTGAATGGGGCTGAATAATGTCTCTAAAATCACTCATGTGTCTGGCAGTTGTGCTGACAGTTGGCTAGGCCATATGACCCTGTCAGGCAAGCCTGGAGGTTTTATTTTGTGGTAGCAGCCTTCCAAGAAGGTGATAGAAGAAATTGTAAGGCCTCTTGAGTCCTAACTTTAGAATCCATTTACAATACCATCAAAAAGAATGAGTACTTAGGAATAATCTTAACCAAGGAGGTGAAAGACTTGTACATTGAAAACTACACAACACTGCTGAAAGTAAATATAGAAGACAGCAATACATGGAATGACATCTCATGTTCATGGATTGGAAGACAATATGGTTAAGATGTCAATATTGTCCAAAGCAACCTACAGATTCAGTGTAATTTCTATTAAAATCCCAATGACATTTTTTGTAGAAATAGAAAAATCCATCTAGAATTCATTTGGAATTTCAAGGGACTTGAATAGTCAAAACAACCTTGAAAAAGAGAAACAAAGTTGGAGGTCTCATACTTCCTGATTTCAAAACTGCTACAAAGCTACAGTAATCAAAACAGACAGACATACAGACAGATGGAGTAGAATAGAAAGCCCAGAAATAAACCATCACGTATATAGTCAGAGATTTTCAGCAAGGGTACTAAGACCATTCAATGAGGAAAGGATAGTCTTGTCAACAAATGATGCTGGGAAAACTGGATAGCCACATGCATGAAGTTGGGCCTTTACCTTACACCATATACAAAAATACAAAAGTTAACTCAAAATGAATCAAGGATCTAAATAAACATACGAACTGTATAAGACTCGTCGAAAAAACATAGGGGAAAAGCTGCGTGACATTGGATTTGGCAGTGATTTCTTAGATATGACACCAAAAGCACAGGCAACAAAAGAAAAAATAGATAAATTGGACTATATAAAAATTAAAATTTTTGTGCATCAAAGTACCCTGTCAGCAAAGAAAAGTCAACCCACAGAATGGAAGAAAACATGTAAATCATATATCTGATAAGGGGTTAATATCTAGGATATATAAAGAACTCAACAACAAAAGACTAAGCAACCCAATTTAAAAATGGTCAAAGTACTCCAATAAATATTTCTCCAAAGAAGATATATAAATGACCAATAAACAAATGAAAAGATGTTTAATATCACTAATCATTAGGGAAACACAGATCAAAACTATGAGATACTATTTCACACCCATTATATACACACACACATACACACACACACAAAATAACAAGTGTTGGTGAGGATGTGGAGAAATTGGAACCCTTCCTTGGGCGCTGCAGGTGGAAATGTAAAATGGTACCTCTATGGAAAACAGTATGGCATTCCTCAAAAAAACTGAACATAGATTACCATGTGATCCAGCAGTTCCATTTCTGGGTATATACCCAAAAGAAATGAGTGACAGCAGAGGCTTGAACAGATATTTGTACATCCGTGTTCATAGCAACGTTATTCACAATTGCCAAAAGGCGGAAGCAACCCAGGTGTCCACTGATGGGTGAATAAACAAAATGTGATATATGCATACAGTGAAATATTTTTCAGCCTAAAAAGGAAGGAAATTTTGACACAAGCCGTAATATGGTGAGCCTTGAAGACAATAAGCTAAGTAAAATAGCCAGTCACAAAAGAAGAAATACTGTGTGATTCCACTTATATGCGGTACCTAGAGTAGTCAAATGCATAGAAACAGAAAACAGAATGGTAGTTACCAAGTGCTGGAGGAGGGGGAAATAGGGAGTTATTGTTTTTTGAGTACAGAACTTCAGTTTTAGAAGATGAAAAAAGTCCCGGGGATGGATTGTGGATGTACTTAATGCCACTGAACTCTACGCTTAAAAATGGTTAAAACGGTGGATTTCAAGTTATGTATAAAAAAAAAGTAAGAGAGGAAAAAAAAGGATTCACATAGTGTCACTTCTGCCATATTCTTAGTCAAAATATATCACAAGGCCAATCCGGATTCAAAGGATATGGAAATAGATTTCACCTCATGATGAAAAGACTAGCAAAGTCATATTGCAGAGGGTCCTGTGGAATGAATGGAATTATTGTGGTCATCTTTGCAAATAATCTACTAGAAGTTGTCCGTATTAAAATTCAACAGAACTTAAAATAATGAATTTAGGAAATCGGAGGTCATTAGTGATTTTGATTGGGGCCATTCCAGTACCCTACTTTTAGAATATTCACACACACACAACTTGTGACATGCAGCCTTCTACTGTCCCTTCTCAGCTCATTCTAGTTTTGTGAATGGGAGCATCAGTGTTTCTAGTGGCCAGCTCTTATCAGTAAACTTCTGGTAATAATTTCAGCCCATTGTAGATGCTGTAGTCCTTCTATCTGGAAATTCCAAAATTTGTTAGAAAACCTTAAACTAGTTTAACAAATGTTCTGTTTTCTGCTTTGGATTGTGCTAGGCACTATGGGTTAAAAAATATATGTATATACATATATATGTTTATATACACATATGTATGTACATTTATTAAGTTGAGAAAATATGTTAGTAAAGTGTTAAATTGTAATCCAGAGCAATAATTCAGATATCATGCCGTTTTGTATAAGAGGAGGACTCAGTAAAGGTTGGAGCAGTTTATGAAATTATATAGTAGAGGCGGACTTTGTCTAAACATTGGAAGATGGATAGTAGAAGGGAAGGTAGGCAGTACAGAGAATGATGTGCGTAATAAAAAGCTTAGAGGTAGGAAAGGACAAGATATATCGGGTGGCAATGAAGTGGAGACCTTCAAGTTCATTTGAAATAATACGGGAGATAAAATGGAAAGCTAGGTTTGGGTCAGATGGTGGAAGCCTTGAATGTAAGACTGCAAAGTCTGAAATTTTATTTCCTAGACAGTGGAAAGCCACTGAAGGTTTTTAGGTTGGAAAATGACATGATGAAAAGTGTTTTAAGTATATTAATCTTGATGGTAGCATGCAGGATTGATTGACAGAAAAAGACTAGAGGTAGGGGAAAATCAGGTATGTGAAACAGACTTGAAACAATAGGGTAATAAAATGGAAAAGAACCAAACAACACAAACAGGGATAGATGTAGGAGACACTAGAAAGGTTGTTAATCAACAGAAATAGCTGACTTATTGGATTAAAGAGTACTATATTGGTTAAGATGAGCTAAATAATAGAAGGTGAAATTTAAGAAAAAAAAAAAAGAAGAAGAAGGAAAATGCCCTCACAGCTGGAAAGAGGCTCCAAGAGATCATAGGACCGGATTTAATTTTTGCAGACTTATTTCTTTTCTGACTTATACAGAGCATGTAGCCTTAAAAAGGGAAAGTAGAGGGGGAGGAATGACTAGAGCAGGAGTTCTTTCTTCCCCAACATTTACTACACCTGTCAACTGCTCAGCCCTCTCATCACCTTGAGGAAAGTGAAAAATGTTTGCAATAGCTACTGAGGGAATGCAAATGGGAATAAATAAGGGATGAATAAAGGAAGGATTGCCAGGAGATGAACAAAGAATTTGCTAAGAGTAGTAGTGAGTGTGTTTTAAAAAAAAAAAAGAAAAGAAAGAAAAAGGAAAAGAAAAGTGTGTAAGAGAGGCTAGAAGAGAGTAGGAAAAGAGGAAGCAGAGGTAGGACAAAGTGTAAAGGGTTTGATGGAGTACTTTGCTTACAAAGTAAGGAAATGGACTGAAAGCAAAGAGGTTTCCACTTAAGACACCAGCTGGTATTGATAAGGGCAATCTGGTCTTACTCATTCCATCATACATTAGATATAGAATGCTAAAAATGTGACTCATCAAAGTGTAAAGCGTGCTAAGGTTTATGTGTTTATCTCCCCTCTTTATGGTGTATCTCAAGGATACCTTCCAAAAGAACTAGATTTTATGTGATTCCTATGTCTATTCAATAGAAATTGCTTAAAACTACCCAAAGTCATTTTGACCATGTTTCTAGGACATAGAAGGCTTCTCTTTCTGCCGTGAGAAAAAGAGGTTTCAAAAAAGAAAAATGAAAGTGAATACTTCGTTGTCTTTTGCAGTATTCAGAGCAGATTCTTAAGGACAAAACTTATTCAGAGAGACACCTGCTAGGCAGATGTGCGGAGTAGGAAGCATTCTTTATCTTAAAGCCTGTATGCAACTTAATTGGTGTATTTTCCTTAGCATATGTCTTTTAGATTTTCTGTGAATTGGTTGTTTCCTGTTATGTTCTTGGATGTAAGGAGATGATAAGAGAAATAATTTGTGATTTCACCAACTTGAGGGTAGCATAAAGATAGGATAAAATATATTTAGGCTAACTGAACCAATTATTTTAACTCTACTAAAAAAGTTCTGTTTAGGGTGTGGCTGTGAAGATTTCTAAAACAAATATAAAAGGCAAATCTGTTTATTATAGCACTAGTCTAATGTTTCAGTTTTTGTTAGAATTATTTCCAAACAGCCTTAGCATCCAGATTGTTTAGTGTTAAATGGAGAGCATGTAGATCATGTTTTGCAGAAATTACACTATCATTCATACATAAGTAGATATATTTGGGGTAATGTAAAGATTTTGGAATAAGAACAAAAACTTTAAAAGCCATCTGTTAACCCACCATATTGGTTCCAAATTTTAAAAAAAGAAATTGGATTGACAATAATTGCTAGTATAAGAGGAATTAGGTAAATCAGTTATTTTTTTGTCTTTGACTCAAACTGAATTGTAAGGTAAGGATTTCTATGATTCTTAAATATTCAGTTTGTGTTGTTCCTTTGAGCTAAGGGACACAAAAATCCTCCAGGGCAGCACTTGGAGAAACAGTCTCAATAATTGTAGCAGAAGGGGAAAAAAAGTCCTCTCCTTCAAGTACACATGTGCCTTGAACTTCCCTGAGTTTTTTTTACAACTCTGCCTCTGACTCTGGATTGGAAAATCAGTATGGTGATAGGGAAAAACCCATAAAACCCAAAAAACCTCACTGCTGTAAAATGCAGAAAGCAGTGAACCTGGAGAAGGTACCAAACCTGCTGCTGGAGCCTTAGGGGCATTTTAAGAATCTTTCTTAGGATCTTTTCACCCTGCTAGAGCAGCCAGTGGCTGTGGAGCATACTAGTGGTGGAGTACAGGAGCCCACGCAAAGGCTTGTAGTGAAGCCAAGCCTTTGGAAAGCCCTCAGGAACACAGGCCCTGTAGGAAGCCTGGAGGTAAAAACTTAAGCCAAGAGCCTCTGCCAGTTTTCACCAGTGTAGCAGTATGCTACCACCTGCTTTCTCTACTTAAATGCTGAGAGAGCTTTTGCTCTTTAAAGAGAGGCTGGCTCCAGGTTTCTTTTGTGGCGCACTCCTTAGTCAAAGAACTTCTTGTTCTCTTCAGGCCCTAGTTGTATGGACTGAGGAAGCCACTTCAGCTGAGTGAAGTACTTAAGCATATTGTCATCGATTAGTTTTGCGTTAATTAAATGATTATTGTCAAGTATTTCCAGATGTTTGGAAGAGTATTAACAAAGTATGAAAAGATAACTGTAGATATTTCAGGTTTATTTCTTCTAGGGTAAAGAAGAAATAAACACAAAATCTCAAATGCTGTAGTGGATAGCCCTGGATAAGAGTTTATGATTACAGGTGTACATGTGGCATGAACTTGAGCGTATGTGGCACATTGTGCTTTCACTACTCTTTCCTTATAGAGCCAACAGGAAATTAAAATTAATGAGAACCCTGCACTTTGAAATACTTGCAGAATTCTGGACTAGTGCAGTCCTTCGCCAGCTCACGAAATCTGTGCTGGCAGTTGTATCCAACAGATGGTGTGGCATGTGCACAGTTGTAGCATGTGATTGTCTAGGTCCATGTAGAATTTTTATAAGATTTTGACCATCAATCTCCTTAGGCGTTTAAGACCGTCATAACCTTTGTTTTGAAAGGAGAGTGGCCTTCTTCAAAGATAAGTGTTTATATACGAGTAGGAAAAAAATGTTAATAGTCACCGGTCAACTACACTGAATTTGATTCTATAGTAGTTAAAGGCAACAAAAACTTTAGTGTCTCTAAACTACCACACTGTTTTTTTCTCAGTATAATTTAATCCATTTGGCCGCCTAAGGTAGAGTGAGCATTTTGCTTTCTTATTCCTAAATATGCTGTTAAAGGCTTCAAAAATTTCAGGAAATTTTATTTGGTGGTTGTGTTTAGGCAAGATCTTCTGAAACATTAAGCTAATTCTGCTTATTTAGTAATTAATGCCTTAAGTTAAAACTCCCTATATCATCATTTTCTTTACAAATTAAAGTGAGCAGGCCTGTACTTACTGGATTAATTAAGATAGAAAGCACAGGTGCAGTGTGTGGGTTCTGGTCACTGTGTTGGAATTTATTAAGATGTTTAAAACACATGGCAAAGAGAAAAATGGCCTTCCAAAAAGAGTTCTAAAAAGCATAAACTTTCCTCATGGTAATTTATTCTTTTAAAAATGTCGTTTATCTAGAAGATTGTGTTGAGAAATTGGCTACTTTACATTTTAAAACAAAGATGTTAATACTCCAAGCATATGTTATGGCTAATGTTGATGTCTGAGGAAGTTATTTTGACTATGTGCACTTTTTGTTCATAGCCTCATTTTGAATGTTTAGTCAGTAAGCAGTGGAGACTGTTGGGTGATTTTGTGAAAAGAGATGTTAAGAACCAATAGTGGAATTTAGGATTATAGAGTGGACAATATAACTTATTGCCTTTTAATTTAAGACTGATGCCCCACAGTATTTACCTCTTAAATAAACCATTAGATTTCAAATAAGTTGTGAGGATTGATTGAACTAGTTATCAGTTTGTATTGACAATAGAAGAGTTTTTTCACTTTAACTGTCATAAATGAAATTTCTTTAAGTCTGAAAGTGTGTTTGTACTTTCATACTTAATTCAGGTTTTCAGAATATATACATAGTAGTTTAGTGTTAGAGCCCTTTCCATAACTGATCCCATCATACTTCCTGATACAAATCTTTCACAGTTACAAGTACATAGTTCTTTTGGGGTCTGTTAGATTTGTTGTCCTGGTTAAACTAATACACCTTTCTCTCTTGTCCTGATATTAGCTTGGAACCTTTTTCCATTCTACCTCTCATTTATTAAAAGTAGAAAACTTCCATTAGGTTGGATCCTTCGGATTAGAAGACATTCCAGTAAATAACAGCTTTTTAAAAATCAAAACCTTAGCTGTCTTGATTCAAAACCAAACTAGTTTTGTTTTATAATTTTGTCCATCAATAGCAGAAACGTCTTCCCAGAAATATAGACAGATCTTACAGAGATAAGCGAAAGAGGTTATCAAACTAATGTACAGTAGCAGATAAAATAATTTTGGTACAGAGATATCTTAATTATATTGATTTACTTTTAAGAAATATTTACATGGTTTTTAACAAAGGAACTTTTTTTTCTTTGTGATTTAAGTAATGGTGCATGTTAAATTTGATATGCAGTATACTGATGTAATTAAAGCTGTTATTTATTAAGGTGCCTTATAAAAGTCTCAGCAACCTGAGTTAGAGTATCAAGTTGTAATTCCGCAAGCCTTCAATTTAGTTTTTAGCTCTCTCTTAATACGAGAATGGTAATTAAGCTATGTAATAGTCAAGGCTACAAATACATAAATATGCAAAAAGCCAATAACCAGCCATTACTAACTAGTCAAATGAAATGAGTGGTCAGTTGTGGATTATCGTTGCTATGGAAGAAAGTTCTAAAGCAGATAGTCATTTTCATGATTATAATCTCTCTTTTTAAATTTATTTAACTTATTTTATTTTTTTGGCTGCGTTGGGTCTTCGTTGCTGCGCAGGAGCTTTCTCTGGTTGCGGTGAGTGGGGGCTACTCTTCGTTGTGGTGCGTGGGCTCTAGGTGCACAGGCTTCAGTAGCTGTGGCTCGCAGGCTCTAGAGCGCAAGCTCAGCAGTTGTGGCGCATGGGCTTAGTTGCTCCGCGGCGTGTGGGATCTTCCCAGATCAGGGCTCAAACCCGTGTCCCCTGCATTGGCAGGCGGATTCTTAACCACTGAGCCACCAGGGAAGCCCATGATTATAATCTTTGATGAAAAGAAATGTACTGTCTTTAACGCATTAGAACTTTAATGATGGTACAGAACTCCTGAAAATTGCCTTTGATTTTAAACATTTAATCATTCTTACCCTGACGGTGAATACTGAAAGACTTTCCCTTAGCATATCTTATAAGGCATAATAGAAAAAAGATACAATTAAGTTCCCCTTTGATTTGCAGAAATCAGTGAATTACAACTAATATCTGCAAATTCTACTCTTCCATTTTTCCTTTATTACAGAATTATAGGTATAGTCTTCCAGAAAAATTTTCTTTAAATAACTGAAGTTAATAAATTATCCAACCCTGACCAGTGTAGTAGTCATCATTTAACAGCAGCTCTTTAGATATGCTAAAAATTCACCTTTTTGTTGTCATTTTTAAAGCATTTTCCATAACTTAGTCAACCTTTGAGCTTCTTTCTGTTTTTTTACATCAGTTGCCCTCACCTGTAAGAATTTCTTCCTTGTCTATAGTCATTTATACTTTTTTTTTCTCTTGACTCCACACTGAAACTCTGAGGCTTCCATTCATTTGGGTTCTATTCCACATTTTGCTGTGACTCATGATAGGATGCTGCATTAAGTTTAAAATCTCAGCATCTGAGATGGTTTTTCTAACTAACCAGTTCTTTAAGTTCAAAGTGGTAAGTGCAGTTTTGTCTACATGTGTAATTTTACTGCTCAGCATTTTCCCTGTCCTTTGTGATTAAGACAAAGATAGTGGAATTAGGGAAGAGAGATTAGATTTAAGAAATATCCTAGATTTAAGAATCATCTGGATATGATAACCAGTTGTATATAGGGGAGCTGAATGAAGAAAAAGTTTTCTGATTTAGAGAATTAGATCGATGATGTTGCCATTGTTTGAGATACAGAACAGAAAAGGAGGACAGAAGGGGTTTCGGAGGTTGGGTGCGGAGGTTGAGCTAATTTTGTTGAGGATGTATTAAGTTTTTAACATCTGGAGGACATATAAGTACATTAGGTAGTTGAAAATACAGGATGAAGCTATGGATTTGGGAATATTTGGCTTAGAGTACATGAGATCTTCCAGAGAGAGCCTTGAAGTAAGGGGAGAAAGTTACCAAAAGTGGGTTTCTAGGGAATCCCAAATATAAAATGGGCAGAGAGTGAGCAGTCAGCAGAGGAGACCGGCTTTATCTGACTTGCTTTGTACTCTTTAGGAGGTATTTTCTGATGAACACAAGTTCATCAGATATGGATATAAGTTGAGTCAAGCTTAAGCAGGCAGATAACAGCTGTCCCTTGAGAATTTACCCTGGCTGAAATTTTACTTGTTTAATTGGGGAGTATGTCACCCTAAACTTGAACTTAAAGAATAGTTTCAGCTACCAAGTTTTTTGTTGTCAGCTCTTTGAGGATTCATCCTGGTACCATGATTCCTGCTGCTACAGGTTAAAATGTAAGCACTTTTTAAACAGTTACAACTCATCGGGTATAAACCTAAAATGGCTTTTTCTCCAAACCTACTTTGAACAATGGATACATTCTCTAATCTGCCTTTTCTGCTCCTTAACTATGCCTTTGGACAGATGCTACAAGTTTCTGGTCACTTTTGGTTAGTAAAAGTCTGACTAGTTCAAAACTTCAAGCTCAAATATGATTTAAATCTCACCTGATCGTTCCTACTCTATGTCTCAGGGCAGGCTACCTAAGTCAGGGGTCCCCAGCTGGTACCGGTCCATGGCCTGTTAGGAACTGGGCCACACAGCAGGAGGTGAGCAGCAGGCGAGCAAGTGAAGCTTCATCTGTATTTACAGCTGCTCCCCATCGGTCGCATTACCACCTCCTGTCAGATCAGTGGCGACATTAGATTCTCATAGGAGCGTGAACCCTACTGTGAACTGCGCCTGCGAGGGATATAGGTTGCGCGTTCCTTATGAGAATCTGATGCCTGATGATCTGAGGTGGAGCTGAGGTGGTGATGCTAGTGCTGGGGAGCGGCTGCAAATACAGATTATCATTAGCAGAGAGGTGTGACTGCACAGAGACCATAATCAATTGCTTGCAGACTCATATCAAAACCCTATCAGTGAGTGGCAAGTGAAAACAAGCTCAGGGCTCCTGCTGATTCTGCATTATGGTGAGTTGTATAATTATTTCATTATATATTACAATGTAATAATAATAGAAATAAAATACACAGTAAATGTAATGTGCTTGAATCATCCCAAAACCATCCCCCCACCCCCGCCCCAGTCCATGGAAAAATTGTCTTCCACGAAACCGGTCCCTGGTGCCAAAAAGGTTAAGGACCGCTGACGTTAGTGGTTTAAGACAGTTGACATGCTTTCTCCTCTCCTGGGTCTAGCTCTTGGAGAGATTGGCAGTGAGAGGGAGGGGGTGAGGAGCAGGCTAGAGGAAGGACAGAAGAGGCAGAGCTCATCATCTGAACCTGGTCATCTGAAGATGGTGGGTCCTATTCTGGCTTAATCTGGTTCTAACTGCTGTAGAATGTCTCTGCTAATGTCACAACTTTCATGTGGACAGTACGTGTGGTTTTCTTGGGGTGATAGTTTTACCTTGCCTCCCTTTATCACTGAACTCTTTTTCAGAAATGGGCAACTGTTCCTCCAGTTCAAGCCCCTTTTCTAGTAATAGGGAATCACTGATTTCCATGGCTCCATATGAGGGAACATTTTTTTTTTTTTTTATAGCTACTTTATTTATTTATTTATTTATTTTTGGCTGTGTTGGGTCTTCGGTTCGTGCGAGGGCTTTCTCTGGTTACGGCAAGCGGGGGCCACTCTTCATCGCGGTGCGGGGACCGCTCTTCATCGCGGTGCGCGGGCCTCTCACTATCGCGGCCCCCCCGCTGCGGGGCACAGGCTCCAGACGCGCAGGCTCAGTAGTTGTGGCTCACGGGCCCAGCCGCTCCGCGGCATGTGGGATCTTCCCAGACCAGGGCTCGAACCCGTGTCCCCTGCATTAGCAGGCAGATTCTCAACCACTGCGCCACCAGGGAAGCCCCAGGGAACATTTTTAACTGTGAAAATAAACAGAAGTCATGCAAAGGAGCTTAGGAAAACTCAGGCCAAACACCATCATCTCCATTTATGGTTATTATTCTGAAAGGTTAAAAAAAAATCACATGCATTTAAACAGCTAAAGGCTATTTTAAAATATACTTGTGGAATTTTTCATCCCAGTTTCTGTTTCACAACTAAAACATTAAAAACAGTATCATCTATATTAGTTTAGATGTTGGTAACAATTTAATGCATACTCTCTAAGTTAAATGAATATCTCTCTCTAGTCACCTTTATTTTGTAATTTAGGGAAAACCTGTTTTATATTAATATTTAAAATAAGTATCAGATAAAACCAGCTTCTAACAGCAGAGCAAGTACTTTGAAAACAATTGGACTTTTCTATTCTAGCTTCTATGTTCTGTGTTCAGATTGATAATACATTTCCAGGGGAAAGTGGATTGTATTTATACATCCATATATTTCCCTGAATCATTTTTAGGAAGCTATTATTTTAATTCATTATGAATTCTGAAAAGAAACAGTAACAATATAAGAGAAGGCATTCAAGAAACATACCAGTTCATACTCTTACTGAATTTCATATTGATGTACTTAACCATATATTTGGCCTTGTGTATTTACGGTAGCATCAATCAGCGTTCCTTTAAGGGAAAATATTTTAAAATACTTAAGCATGATTGTGTACATATTTATGTTCTTTTTATTTTTAGAATAAAGCAAAATTTCATTTAATTTTTTGCATCTCTAATAAATAAAAATAATCACAGGTGTATAAAATATGCAATAGCTACTTTGTATTTTTTTTTTTAATTATTTTTATTTATTTATTTATGGCTGTGTTGGGTCTTCGTTTCTGTGCGAGGGCTTTCTCCAGTTGTGGCAAGTGGGGGCCACTCTTCATCGCGGTGCGCGGGCCTCTCACTATCGCGGCCTCTCCTGTTGCGGAGCACAGGCTCCAGACGCGCAGGCTCAGCAGTTGTGGCTCACGGGCCCAGCTGCTCCGCGGCATGTGGGATCTTCCCAGACCAGGGCTCGAACCCGTGTGCCCTGCATTAGCAGGCAGATTCTCAACCACTGCGCCACCAGGGAAGCCCGCTACTTTGTATTTTTAAAATTAACTATCTTATATTTTAAAAGTTGTGAGATATATAAATATTAAATTATTAGATATTGCATTTGAAGTGATTCACATGCAACACATATGAATAAGCAGTTGTCTCAGTAGACTTTATTCATTTATTTGTGTTTTAATTAGTATTTAATTACTATTAATTACTATTTCTAGTCCTCTACTTTCAAGACCCCTACTTTGAAATTTTATAGGGCTCAATATTAAGTTATTTTATTAAATGGTAACCTAGAATAATTTCAGAAGAAAGGTTTAAAAAAGAAAAGCACTAGCCTTTAAAATGAATTCTGTGATTATTGATGTCCAGGTTATACACAAAGATTTAAAAAATCAGAGAAGAAACTGGCAAAATGAAAGAATTCTCCATAGTCATCATTCTAATACATAATTTCTATAATGAAGAAAGGATTACTGGGGACACAAGGTACCATTTTCTTATGCTGCTATTAAGTATTATTTAGTAGTCAAATTCAACTTAATACCTAATCCAGAGGCACACCACACATACAGAAGTCCTATTTTTGTGTGTGTCAGAAGACAGCTATGTGTGCTATTTTTTTTCTTTCCAATTTCTTAATCAGTTTTGCAAATAATTAGAAAAACTTTACCAGGCCAAAGGGCCCCGTGTTCCCTACCTGCACCCACAGACTTTCCTTCTTTTTTTAGCTACTGTAACGTCAGGATTTTTTAAAAACTGTTAATAAATTCTAACTAGTTGTAAGACTTATTCATACATGCTCTCAATGATATTTTGAACTGCTAATCATTTATACAAAATATTTAAATCCAGTTTTTCACAGCCAGAATTCATATTTGAACAAATAAGAAAACAGCAGTATGAGAGTAAATATATCAAATTTATAATTCATCTTGTAAGTAATTAATTCTTGAAGAAAGCTGCTGGCAGTTGGGGATGGATGAAATGCTGTTTGCTCCAATTTTGCAAGTATCTGATTTGACTGGGTGGCAAACCAGCTGACTGTGTTAGACCCTAAAGCATAACAGCTATGTAATAGATAAAACAGGATGCTCTTCATTGTGAGGAAGAGGGGAAGAGCAGACCACAACACAGGGATGTTGAACAAGTGCATCCCTTGACTGAGTTAGTTTCTAAAGGAAGGTGAAAAGGCCCACAGAGGGTACACAAAATACTTTTGCTGAATAAATGAAATGTTAAAAACTAAAAAGGAGGTTTAATTGTTAGTATGTTACTCTAGAAAAAATTTTTAAATTAGACATTAAATATTAATTTATATTTAAGCCATGTGATCTCAAGTTAAGTCTCAAAAATATGAAGAATAACTTGTTCTAACCTCAATGTTAACCTTATTCATATTTTCTTATGTTCTGGAAATACTATTGATAACCTATTAATAATCTGCCTAATAGTCATCAAAGTGAACACAGGGTACATAGCTTATATAAAACAGCCTAAGTATTTTAGTGCTGTGAATCTAATCTAGATTTTTACATGAATATACATTTTACACACACACACACACATACACACACACCTTTATTTGAAATTATTATGAGCATGAATTACATGTGTTATTTTTACAGGATTTAAAAGTAAAATAAAATTTACATTGATTTGCCAACCTTAAGACTGCTTAGGAAAATGTTAGAGAACAACCTAGGAAATTGCCATTTAACCTGTCTAAACATATTTTATCCAAGTGAAGAGAAGAAAAGGTATTTTGTTCCTATAATTATTGAATATTTTACTTTCTGGAAGTTCCTTTTCATCATATGCTGAATCTCTAACAGGTTAGATCGTTAAGCAAACTTCTTAGACGAAAAAAAAGGCAGATGATTAGGAAAAGACTTGATTGGACAAATATGGGATGAATTTTGGAAAGCTTTTTAATTTTTTAGATCAATTTCCCTGAGCTTTTGTTTACTTATTTTCTAAGGCATGTAAGAATACATCATTAGTTTTTAAAAAAATATCTTTATTGTAGTATAATTGCTTTACATTGTTGTGTTAGTTTCTGCTGTACAACAAAGTGAATCAGCTGTATGTATACATATATCCCCATATCCCCTCCCTCCCACCCTCCCTATCCCACCCCTCTAGATCATCACAAAGCATTGAGCTGATCTCCCTGTGCTATGCAGCTGCTTCCCACTAGCCATCCATTTTACATTTGGTACTGTATATATGTCAATACTACTCTCTCACTTTGTCCCAACTTCCCCTTCCCACCCTGTGTCCTCAAGTCCGTTCTCTACATCTGCGTCTTTATTCCTGCCCTGTCACTAGGTTTATCAGTACTGTTTTTCTAGATTCCATATATGTGCGTTAGCATCCGGTATTTGTTTTACTCTTTCTGACTTACTTCACTTTGTATGACAGACTCTAGGTCCATCCACCTCACTACAAATAACTCAATTTCGTTTCTTTTTATGGCTGAGTAATATTCCATTGTATATATGTGCCACATCTTCTTTATCCATTCATCGTTGATGGACATTTAGGTCACTTCCATGTCCTGCCTATTATTGTAAATAGTGCTGCAGTGAACATTGCAATACACGTCTCTTTTTGAATTATGATTTTCTCAGGGTATATGCCCAGTAGTGGGATTGCTGGATCATATGGTAGTTCTGTTTTTAGTTTTTTAAGGAACCTCCATACTGTTCTCCATCGTGGCTGTATCAATTTACATTCCCACCAACAGTGCAGAAGGGTTCCCTTTTCTCCACACCCTCTCCAGCGTTTATTGTTTGTAGATTTTTTGATGATGGCCATTCTCACCGGTGTGAGGTGATACCTCATTGTAGTTTTGATTTGCATTTCTCTAATGATTAGTGATGTTGAACATCTTTTCATGTGTTTGTTGGCCATCTGTATGTCTACTTTGGAGAAATATCTATTTAGGTCTTCTGCCCGTTTTTGGATTGGGTAGTTTGTTTTTTTGATATTGAGCTGCATGAGCTGCTTGTATATTTTGGAGATTAATCCTTTGTCAATTGCTTCGTTTACATCCTTAGTTTTTAACTGGACCTTTCCTATTTTTTTTTCATCTTAAAAGAGATCAAGACCATACAGTTCAAATATTTATTGGGAACGCTTTTTAGAATATGTCTATCAATAATTTTGCTTTAATTATTTTCTGTCAGATTTTGATAGTAATTCTTAGTCCTAAATTGTTAGAATTTTATTTTAAATTTATTTTCTTAAACTCTTCTCCTTAAATTATGTCTTGTTTTTAACTAATTTAAAATGTAATCAGCCACAAGTATTTTTTAAAAATTTTATAGCAGTTTTACTGAGGTGTAATTTACATACCATACAGTTCACCCATTTGAACTATACAACAGGTTGGATTCTTTTTTTTCTGTAGTATACAGACAGTTGTGCAACTATCACCACAATCAATTTTAGAATATTTTCATCACCCCAAAAAGAAACCCTGTACTCATTAGCAGTCACTCCTCATTTTGCCACAGTGTCCCCCTCTCCTCTGTCCCTGGCAGCCGTTAATCTACTTTCTGTCTCTATGGGTTTGCCTATCTTGATATTTTATATAAATGGCATCACACAATATGAGCCACAACTATTTTTTCTACCTTTCTACTAGATAGGTGATTACAGTAGGAGGATGACTATACACATATATATATTTTAGTGAAGTATAGTTAATTTACAATGTTGTATTAGTTTCAGGGGTACATCAAAGTGATTCAGTTATACATACATATGTATATATATATATGTATATATGCTTTTTCAGATTCTTTTTGATTACAGGTTATTATAAGATACTGAATATAGTTCCCTGTGCTATACAGTAGATCCTTGTTGTTCATCTAGTTTATGTATAGTAGTGTGTATATGTTAATCCCAACCTCCTAATTTATCTCTCCCCCCACTACTACACCCTTTGGTAACCATAAGTTTGTTTTCTATGTCTGTGAGTCTATTTCTGTTTTATAAATAAGTTCATTTGTATCATTTTTTTAGATTCCACATATAAGTGATATTATTTGATATTTGTCTTTCTCTGACTTACTTCACTTAGTATGATGATCTTTAGGTCCATCCATGTTGCTGCAAATGGCATTATTTTCTTCTTTTTTATGGTGGAGTAATATTACACTGTATATATATATATATACCACATCTTAATCCATTCATCTGTCAGTGGACATTTAGGTTGTTTCCATGCTTTGGCTATTGTAGATAGTGCTGCTATGAACATTGGGGTGCATGTATCTTTTCAAACTAGAGTTTTCTCTGGATATATACCCAGGAGTGGGATTGTAGTATCACATGGTAACTCTATTTTTAGTTTTCTAAGGAACCTGCGTATTGTTTTCCATAGTGGCTGCACCAATTTACATTCCCACCAGCAGTGTAGGAGGGTTCCTTCTTCTCCACATCCTCTCCAGCATTTATTGTTTGTAGACTTTTTAGTGATGGCCATTCAGACTGCTGTGAGGTGATACCTCATTGTAGTTTTGATTTGCATTTCTCTAATAACAGCAATATTGAGCATCTTTTCATGTACCTGTTGGCCATCTGTATGTCTTCTTTGGAGAAATGTCTGTTTAGGTATTCTGCCCATTTTTTGATTGGGTTGGTTTTTTCTTTTATATATTAAGCTGTATGAGCTGTTTGTATATTTCAGAAATTAATTCCTTGTCGGTAACATCATCTGCAAATATTTTCTCCCAGTCTGTAGGTTGTCTTTTCGTTTTGTTTATAGTTTCCTTTGGTGTTCAAAAGCTTTTAATTAGGTCCCATTTGTTTATTTTTGTTTTTATTTCCATATCTCTAGGAGGTGGGTCAAAAAATATCTCGCTGTGATTTATGTCAAAGAGAGTTCTGCCTGTGTTTTCCTCTAGGAGTTTTATAGTATCCAGTCTTACATTTAGGTCTTTAATACATTTTGGTTTTGTTTTTGTACATGGTGTTAGAGAATGTTCTAATTTCATTCTTTTACATGTAGCTGTCCAGTTTTCCCAGCACCACTTATTGAAGAGACTGTCTTCTCTCCATTGTATATTCCTGCCTCCTTTTTCATAGATTAATTGGCCATAGGAGTGTGGGTTTATTTCTGGGCTCTCTATTCTCTTCCATTGATCTATGTGTCTGTTTTTGTGCCAGTACCATACTGTTTTGATTACTGTAGCTTTGTTATACAGTTCGAAGTCAGAGAGCATGATTCTTCCAGCTTTGTTCTTCATTCTTAAGATTGTTTTGGTTGTCCAGGGTCCTTTGTGTTTCCATACAAATTTTAAAATTTTTTGCTCTAGTTCTGTGAAAAATGCCATTGGTAATTTGTTAGGGATTGCACTGAATCTGTAGATCGCCTTGAGTAGTATGGTCATTTTAACAGTATTGATTCTTCCAATCCAAGAACACAGTATATCTTTCCATCTGTTTATGTTGTCTTCAGTTTCTTTCATCAGAGTCTTATAGTTTTTTGAGTACATGTCTTCTGCCTCCTTAGGTAGATTTATTCCTAGGTATTTTATTCTTTTTGATGTGATGATAAATGGGGTTGTTTCCTTAATTTCTCTTTCTGATGTTTTGCTGTTAGTGTGTAGAAATGCAACAGATTTCTGTGGTTAATTTTGTACCCAGGGACTTCCCAGCTGGCGCAGTGGTTGAGAATCTGCCTGCCAATGCAGGGGACATGGGTTCGATCCCTGGTCTGGGAAGATCCCACATGCTGTGGAGCAACTAAGCCCATGCGCCACAACTACTGAGCCTGAGCTCTAGAGCCCATGTGCTGAAACTACTGAAGCCCATGTGCCTAGAGCCCGTGCTCCGCAACAAGAGAAGCCACTGCAATGAGAAGCCCATGCACTGCAACGAAGAGTAACCCCCACTCGCTGCAACTAGAGAAAGCCAGCACGCAGCAACGAAGACCTAACACAGCCAAAAATAAATAAATAAATAAATATATTAAAAAACTTTTTTTTGGATCCAGCAACTTTACTGAATTCTTTGATGTGCTCTAGTACTTTTCTGGTAACATCTTCAGGATTTTCTGTGTATAGCATCATGTCATCTGCAAACAGTTTTACTTCTTTTCCCATTTGGATTCCTTTTATTTCTTTTTCTTCTCTGATTACCGTGGCTAGGACTTCCGAAACTATGTTGAATAAAAGTGACAAGAGTGGACATCCTTGTCTTGTTACTGATCTTAGAGAAGAAAATGCTTTCAGCTTTTCACCATTGAGTATGATATTAGCTATGGGTTTGTCATATATGGCCTTTATTATGTTGAGGTATGTTCCCTCTATGCCCAGTTTCTGAAGAGTTTTTTTTAATCATAACTGGATGTTGAATTTTATTAAAAGCTTTTTCTGCATCTGTTGAGATGATCATATGGTTTTTATTCTTCAATTTGTTAATTTGGTGTATCACATTGATTGATATGCAAATCTTGAAAAATCCTTGCATCCCTGGAATAAATCCCACTTGATCATGGTGTATGATCCTTTTAATGTGTTGTTGGATTTGGTTTGCTAACATTTTGTTGAGGATTTTTGCATCTATGTGCATCAGTGATATTGGCCTGTAATTTTCTTTTCTTCATGTGGTATCTTTGTCTGGTTTTGGTATCAGGGTGACAGTGACCTCATAGAATGAGTTCAGAAGTGTCCTTCCTTGCCAGTTTTTTTGGAAGGGTTTCAGAAGGATAGGTGGTAACTCCTCTCTAAATGTTTGCTAGAATTCACCTGTGAAGCCATCTGGTCCGGACTTTGGTTTTTTGGGAGTTTTTAAATTACTGATTCAATTTTAGTGCTGGTAATGGGTCTGTTCTTATTTTCTATTTCTTCCTGGGTCAGTCTTGGGAGATCGTACCTTTCTAAGAATTTGTCCATTTCTTCTAGGTTGTCCAATTTATTGGCACATAGTTGTTCATAGTAGTCTCTTAAGGTCCTTTGTATTTCTGTGGTGTTGTTTGTAACTTCTCCTTTATCATTTCTGATTTTATTGATTTAGACCCTCTCCCTTATTTTCTTGGTGAGTCTGGCTAAAGGTTTATGAATTTTGTTTATCTTTTTAAAGAACCAGTTTAGTTTATTGATCTTTTCTATTTTTTTAGTCTCTTTCATTTCTTTCTGCTCTGATCTTTATGATTTCCTTCCTTCTACTAACTTTGGGTTTTGTTTGTTCTTTCTCTAGTTGCTTTAGGCATAAGGTTAGGTTGTTTATTTGAGATTTTTCTTGTTTCCTGAGGTAAGCTTATATCACTATAAACTTCCCTTTTAGAACTGCTTTTGCTGTGTCCCATAGTTTTTGGATTGTTGTATTTTCATTTTCATTTATCTCTAGGTATTTTTGATTTCCTCTTTGATTTCTTCAATGATCCATTGATTGTTTAGTAGCATATTGTTTAGCCTCCATGTGTTTGTGTCTTTTGCAGTTTTTTTTCCTGTAGTTGATTTCTAGCCTTATAGCATTGTGGGCAGAAAAGATGTTTGATGTGATTTCAGTTTTCTTAAATTTACAAAGGCTTGCTTTGTGGCCCAGCATGTGATCTATCCTGGAGAATGTTCCACGTGCACTTGAAAAGAATAGGTACTCTGTTGCTTCTGGATGAAATGCTCTATGAGTATCAGTTAAGTCCATCTGGTCTAATGTGTCTTTTAAGGCCTGTGTTTCTTTGTTGATTTTCTGTCTGATGATCTGTACATTAATGTCAGTGGGGTGTTAAAGTCCCCCACTGTTATTGTGTTACTGTCAATTTCTCTTTTTATGTCTCTTAACATTTGTCTTATATATTGAGGTGCTCCTATGTTGGGTGCATAAATATTTACAATTGTTATATCTTCTTCTTGGTTTGATCCTTTGATCGTTATGTAGTATCCTTGTCTCTCACAACAGTCCTTATTTTAAATGGACTATCTCCTTTGACTTAGGAATTTGCCAACTATAATAATAGATAATATAGAGTATTTCTTTAAAAACATAGATATAATTTTAAGTCTGAAATGAAATATTTTTAATTGGATTTTTCAGGACTTTACATACTGGGGCAATGAAATCTATTCACTATATATATAGGAAATTGGTTGTGATACATGTATGGTTATGCCCCAGGAGCCTAGTTCATCTTACATGGGGGGGTCCTCAATTTTCACACTTATTTTTCCTGGACCTGGCTCAGGATGACAACTTCCTTACCTGGTCTCTTTTAAACCGACTTTGTAATGGAACCGCCCTGATCTCATTGTAGTCTGTTTACAGTGATCACACAGCGTGAGTTTTCCTGGACAGTTCTAATTTCAAATATTCCATTCTAGTGTCAAACCACATGTTGTGATTTTTTATTTAAAAATAAAAATTTCATAACGGTATACGTTGTTGGGAGTTTGGCTCCACCCATCTTGGCCTAGTTAAACTTAGTCCATAGGAAATATTGGTGAGTTTTTTAAGTAAGTGAATATTTATTTCCTCAGAATATTTAGTGAATTTATTATGGATAACCTTTCAATTAGGCATATTGTTGTGTATGTTTCCCAGGTTTTCTGTTCTTCACAAAATATGTAGTCCCTATATTAGGTGATTTTATAGACTTAACGTTCATTTTCTTGGGCACAATAGTAGCATGTGGTAATGTAGGAAAACAACCTTATTCTCAGAAGATGCATGCTGAAGTATTTAGATGTAATGTGCCATGATGTTCTGCATATACATTCCAGTGGCTCAAAATGAAAATGTGTGTGTGTGTGTGTGTGTGTGTGTGTGTGTGTGTGTGTAGAAAGCAAGTGAGGAGATACAGTAAAATGTTCAGTTGAAGCAAAACAGAAGTTATATGGGTGTGTTCATTATACTACTACTTTAACTTTTCTATGGATATTTGGAATTTTTTTATCATAAAGAGAGAAAATATATACACTCCCTTTCTGTAAATTATGCTCCTTTTTGTCAAGGTATGTAGCATTTTAAAATATTTGACCCAAGGCAACATATATAAATTATATTTATATTTCTACAGTTGCTTTTATTTATATTTGTTTCTACCTTTACCTTTTATAATTGTTATATTTGTATTTATAGTCTTAAATTTTTTGCACGAAGCATTATATGTATAGTTTTAAGAATAGTTATACACATGCCCAAATACCCACCACCTAGGTTAGGCAATATAAATTACAGTTTCTTAGAAGCCCCCTGTTTCCCCTCCTGTCCCTATAGCAGTATCCATTATTCTTGCTTTTGTGGTAATTATTACTGTTCTCTTCTTTGTAGTTTTACCAACCAGGTGTATATATATATATTTTTTTCATTTATATATATCTGTTGATTTTTTTTAAAAAACTTTTGTTGAAGTATAGTTGATTTACAATATTAGTTTCAGATGTACAACATAGTGATTTGATGTTTTTATAGATTATACTCCATTTAAATTTATTACAAAATAATGTATTTCCCTGTGCTGTCAATATATCCTTGTTGCTTATTTATTTTATACATAGTAGTTTGTATCTTTTAATCCCATACTCCTATCTTGCCCCTTCCTCCTTCCCTCTCCCCACTGGTAATCACTAGGTTATTCTCTATATCTGTGAATGTTTCTGGTTTGTTATATACATTTATTTGTTTTATTTTTTCGATTCTACATATAATTGATAACATAGAGTACATGTCTTTCTCTGTCTGACATATTTCACTAAGTATAATACCCTCTAGGTCCATCCACTTTGTATGCACTGTTGGTGGGAATGTAAGTAGCCACTGTGGAAAACAGTATGGAGGTTCCTCAAAAAAGTAAACATAGAACTAACATATGATCCAGCAATTTCACTGCTGGGTATATGTCTGAAGAAAATGAAGACATTAGTTTGGAAAGATACATACACCCCAGTATTTATAACAGCATTATTTACAATGGCCAAGATATGGAAGCCTAAGTGGTCATCAAGAGATAAATGGATAAAGAAGATGTGATAGATAGATAGATAGATAGATAGATAGATAGATAGATAGATAGATTATAGATAGCCAGACACACATGATATATATATGATATATATATACACATGATATATATATGATATATATATATGCACATGATATATATATGATATATACACACACACAAACAATGAAATATTACTTAGCCATAAAAAGGTATATATTCTTAAACAATATATTATTTAGTCTTGCTGGATTTGACAATATATTATTTGGTCTTGCTGGATTTGAACTTTATATAAATGAATAATATTTTGTGTATGCTTCTGTGATTTGATTCTTTGCTCTAGGGTATACTTTTGAGGGTCATGATCCCATTTTGATGCATGAAACTGTAGTTTATGCATTTTCACTGCTATATAGTATTCCACTAAATGATTTTTTTTTTCTGTTTTATACATCCATTCTCTATTGACTAATATTTGAATCATTTCTCATCTTTAGCTATTACAGACAGTGCTGCTATGAACATTTTTATACATGTTTCCCAGAGAACAAGTGCAAGAATTTCATTATAGTATTTTCCAATAGGTGTTTAGAAATTGCTGAATAGTAGAATATTTGCATCTTCAACTTTACTCGATTATGCATGATTATTTTCCAAGGTGGGTGTACCAGTTTACATTAAGAGTTCCCATTGCTCAGTACTCTTCATTAATTTGCTGTTGCCAGGTTTTGAATTTTCACCAATCTGGTGGCTGTCAAATGATATTTCATTATCATATTTCCCTCACCACTAATGGGATTGAATATAGTTTCATGTGGTTCTCATAGATTTTGGCCATTCTAATTTCCTCTTCAGTGAAGTGCTTATTCAAGTCTTTTAGTTTTCTATTAGAGTTATTTGTCTTTTCTTATTGCTTTTTAGGAGCTGTTTATATCTTCTGGATGTTGTTTGTTTTGTTTTGTTTCACTTATATTGGTACAAATATTTTCTCCCATTTTGTGGCTTGTTATTTCACTGTGTAATTTTTTTTATGATAGAAGTTCTTAATTTTAATATAATTGGATTCAGTATTCTCTGTTAAGGTACACTCTTTCTGGGTCATATTTGAAACAACATAAATGTATCTTATTTGTTGAATTCTAAAATTTTACAGTTTTACCTTCCACATTGTTTTGTTGTAGTTAATAGACTTCATTTTTTAGAGAAGTTTTAGGTTTACAGAAAAGTTGAGCAGAAAGTACAGAGTTTCCATGTTTTTCCCTCTCTCTCCCCTCCACCCCCCAATTTCCCCTAATTATTAACATCCTCTGTTAGTGTGGTATATTTGTTATAATTGATAAACAAATAGTGATACATTATTATTAACTAAAGTCCATAGTTTACATTAGGATTTACTCTTTGTGTTGTACAGTTCTATAGATTTTGGCAAATGCATAATGTTGTGTAACCACCTTTATAGTTTCATGCAGAATAGCTTAACTGCTCTAAAATCCCCTCTTCTCCACCTATTCATCCCTCCCTCTCTTTCCTCAGACACCTGGCAATCACTGATCTTTTTACTATCTCTGTAGTTTTTCTTTTCCAAAATATTATATGATTGGAATTATATACAGTATGTAGCCTTTTCAGACTGGCATCTTTCACTTAGCAATATGCATGTAAGTTTTCTCCATGTCTTTTCATGGCTTGATAGCTCTTTTTTTTTTAATTGCTGGATAATATTCCATTGTATGGATGCACCACAGTTTGTTTATCCATTCACCTTTTGAAGGGCATCTAGGTTGCTTTCAGTTTTTAGTGGTTATGAATAAAGCTGCTGTGAACATTCATGTGCATGTTTTTGTGTGTACATAAATCAATCACTTTGGTTTTTGAGTCAGATAGGGGTCTAATTTTATAACTAGTTGTCTGGCATCATATACTGAAAAGTCCATTCTTTCTCCACTTTGTGAAATTCCATATCTCTCATAGATCAAGTGTCTGTATATGAAAGATTCTATTTGGAGGCTCTGATCTATCCCATTAGTCTGTTTAATTCACTATGAAATACCAGGGGCTTTGTTTGTATATATAAGTTGGGAGTTTGGGAGAGACATGTAGGCTGGATTTGGAGAGTCATCAGTATATGGATGGTATTCAAGGCCATGAGGTTGAATGGGATCTTCAAGGGACTCTTCAAATGAGTGAGTTTATATGGAAAAGAGAAGGAATCTGTATTAGTTTCCTATGGCTGTCAGAAAAAATGTGGTAACCAATTACCACAAACTTAGTGGCTTAAAACAATAGAAATTTGTTTTTTTATTGTTCTGGAGGTCAGAAGTCTAAACTAAGTCTTATAGGGCTAAATTGTGCTATCAGCAGGACTGTGCTCCTTCTAGAGGCTTTCACAGAGAACCTGTTTCATTTTTGAGCATCTAGAGCAGCATTCCTTGAAGCCTTGTTGGTTCATAGCCCCTTTCTCCATCGTTAAAGCCACTGGAGCACACTAGCATCTTTTCTGTCTTAACTGCTTCCTTCTGCTTCTGTCACATGACCTTCTTCATCTGTGTGGATTCTTCTTCTGCCTCCTTTTTAAAAGGACACTTATGATTGCATTTAAGGCCCACCTGGGTATTCAAGGATAATCTTCCATCTCAAGATTATTAAGTTAATCACTTCTGCAAAATCTTTGCCACGTAAGTAATATTCATAGGTTCCAGGTATTAGGACATGGACATCTTGGGGGGCCTTTATACAGCTTACTGCAGTCTTCCCTGTGGCCCCCAAGGATTCATGTGTATCCACATGCAAAATACATTCACCCCAACCCAACATCTCCAAAGTCTCAACCCATTGTAGCATTCACTCAAAGTCCAAAATCTCATCTAAATATTATTAGCTTAGAAGTCCCACATCTCATCATCTAAATCAGGTATGGTTATACTCTAGTTATGATCCATTCTGGAACAAAAGTCCTCTCCATCATGGACCTATTGAACTAGGAAACAAATTATATGCCCCCAGAATACAGTGGTGGGACAGGCATAAGATAACAGTTACAGATATTTCAAAAGAGAGTCAATGGAAGGAAGAAAGGACTCACTGGTCCCAAGCAATTTTGAAATCCAGTATTGAAAATCTTACTAGGTTTCAAGGCCTGAGAGTAATCTTCTGTGACTTGAGGCTTTGCCCTCTGGGCCATATGTTCCACCCTCGGAGTCATCCTTCCTTTTTCTTGAAAGGTATCACATTTGTAGCTAAGTATTTTATCAACCTGTTTCCTGCTTATAGAATTTTGGAAGTTTGACAGTCTTCCGTCATTTCATCCTATACTTGATCCTTTTCAAGCCAAGCAGGTAGTGTTTCTGCTGGTATAACATTCTCAAAAATCTTGTGAGTCTCCTGTGTATATCACATTGTTTCACACCATTAAACAAGAAGTTTCTCCACAGATCTTTCCTGGATAATCCCATCACTGTTCCTGGCTTCTGTTGAGATCGTTGAGGGGATGCATGAATCACACACCTAATCTCTTCAACATTACCAAAAGGTTGTCCAGCCACATCCTTGACCTTCTCTCCAGAACATGTTTTTCTAACAATGTATCTCCTAATTTGAACATCTTTTGAAATACGGATAGGCTGAGAATTTTCAAATCATCAATTGCTGGTTTCTTTTTGCTTAGGTTTTTGTTCAGTTCTTCCCTCAATCTGTCTCATTCCTCTTGCATTTTATTATAAGCTGTAAAAAGTATCCAGACTGCAACTTAAGTGCTTTGCTTGGAAGTCTCCTCAGCTAAATGTCCAAGTCCATCATTTACAGCTTATGCTCTCCACATAACTGCAAGACACAATTTAGTTAAGCTTTCTGCCACAATATAACAAAAATCACCTTTTCTTTAGTTTCTAACAAGATGTTTCTCATCTCTCTCTGAACCCTCAACAGCAGCATCATTCTGAGCCCTTACCAATTAAATTAGTTTACTATTACTTGTTTCCTATGGCTGCTATAACAAATTACCTCAAGCTTAGTGGTTTAAAGCATAGAAATTTATTTTTTTATGGTTCTGGAGGTCAGAAATCCAAACTGTCTAATGGGACTAAATCAAGATTTCATCAGGGCCACACTTCCCCCAGAGACTCTAAGAGAGGATCTGTTTCCTTGTCTTTTTCAACATCTAATTAGAGCTGTATTCCTTGCATTTCTTGTTTTTTAGTCCCTTCTTCTGTGTGAAATCTCCTTCTCCCTTCCTCATGTAGGAACACTTGTGATTGCATTCAGGGCTCATCCAGATAATTCAGAATGATTTCCCCATCTTTAGGATTTTAAATTAAGACCCTCAACTTAATCACCTTTCAGAGTCTTTGCCATGTAAGGTAACATTCACAGGTTCCAGGAATTAGGACATGGTATCTTGAGGGATTATTATTCAGCCTACCACAGGGTTTAAGGATTGGTCCCCAGAGCATAGCAGTGTTAAAAGATGGAGGAGAAGAGGAGGAACCAGCAAAATAGACTGAAAAGGAACAATCAAGGAGGTAGGAAGATAGCCAGGAGAGTGTGGTATCCTGGAAGTCAAGTGAGGAAAATGTTCTAAAAGGAGGGAGTGATCAACGGGTTCAGATGCTGCTAAAGCTCAAGACGAGGACTGATCACTTACTATCGAATAGTTAGCAACAAAGGAGGTCATTGGTGATCTTGACAAGCAGTTTAGCTTCATAAACTCTTTAAGTGCAAAAGATCCTCCCTAATCCCCCCAAAAAATGATAAGGAAAAATTATTATAGTAACATGAAATAATGATTTTTTTTTTTTTAAAGTTTTACTTGATTTTATTTATTTATTTATTTATTTATTTATTTTATATTTATTTTTGACTGTGTTGGGTCTTCGGTTCGTGCGAGGGCTTTCTCCAGTTGCGGCAAGCGGGGGCCACTCTTCATCGCGGTGCGGGGACCGCTCTTCATCGCGGTGCGCGGGCCTTTCTCTATCGCGGCCCCTCCCGTCGCGGGGCACAGGCTCCAGACGCGCAGGCTCAGCAATTGTGGCTCACGGGCCCAGCTGCTCCGTGGCATGTGGGATCTTCCCAGACCAGGGCTCGAACCCGTGTCCCCTGCATTAGCAGGCAGATTCTCAACCACTGCGCCACCAGGGAAGCCCAATAATGATTTATTTTATGAAGAAAATCTCTTGAAGGGCAAGGCCATGTCATGCTTTTTATAGTACCTACCAGAGTTCACCTCTACTCCTGGTTTTATCACTCAGTAGAGATAACATGTGACTACAGAATGGAACACAGGAACTAGTTTCTGGGATCTCTCCTCATTAGCAGGTTACTTAAGAGGTCCCCCCTCCTCCTCCTGCCCCATTCATACTAGAAGAACATGTTAATGGGGATTTTCTCTACTCCTGCCTCTGTCCAGATTTTCACATGGAGATTTGAAAGCTAAAAGATTTGGGAGGGTTTTTTTTTTCCATATATTTTTAAAAATTCCATTCTAAGCTGTAGGTCTCCCTAACTGCTATGATTTTCTGAGCCTTAGTTCTAATTACTGTTCCTTCCCATCTTTTACGTACTTCTAGGCTTACTCTTTTTTTGAATTGTTTTAGTTCCCCAGCTCTCACTTTACAGAACCCACATCTAGTTTTTCATTTTACTAGGCCGAAATGACCCTTATGACAGTCTTTTTTTTTTTTAACATCTTTAATGCAGTATAATTGCTTTACAATGGTGTGTTAGTTCCTGCTGTATAACAAAGTGAATCAGCTATACATATACATATATCCCCATATCCCCTCCCTCTTGCATCTCCCTCCCACCCTCCCTATCCCACCCCTCTAGGTGGACACAAAGCACTGAGCTGATCTCCCTGTGCTATGCAGCTGCTTCCCACTAGCTATCTGTTTTTCATTTGATAGTGTATATATGCCAATGCCACCCTCTCACTTCATCCCAGCTTATCCTTCCCCTCCCCGTGTTCTCAAGTCCATTCTCTACATCTGCGGCTCTATTCCTGTCCTGCCCCTAGGTTCTTCAGAACCTTTTTTTTTTTTTTCTAGATTCCATATATATGTGTTAGCATATGGTATTTGTTTTTCTCTTTCTGACTTACTTCACTCTGTATGACAGTCTCTAGGTTCATCCACCTCACTACAAATAACTCAATTTCATTTCTTTTTATGGCTGAGTAATATTCTATTGTATATATGTGCCACATTGCCACATCTTCTTTATCCATTCATCTGTCGATGGACACTTAGGTTGCTTCCATGTCCTGGCTACTGTAAATAGAGCTGCACCCTTATGACAGTCTTGTGGTCTTCTGTTATTCAATAACTATTTTTCTGTGTTTGCTGCCACCATTTTCTATGTGAGCATTTCTGATATTCAGTTGTTATAATATTTCCCTTCTAATTTTGCCTAAATGCTTTTTTAAGAAAAATTTATTCTGAAATTTTAGCTGTTACTTCCTTAGGTAGGTTATTTATTATCACTGTACTGCTAGCCACACATTCTTGTCTGAAAAGGAGAGCATTTTGGAGTTTTAATGTGTTATAATGTATCTAAAGTGCAAATAAGTTCCTTATATTTTTAGTAATTTTTCCGTTAAGAATCAGGGAAACAATTTAGGTGTGAAGACATTGCTTCAGCCATTTGAAGCCTGGTACAGTTGACCCTTGAACAACATGGGTTTGAACTGCACGGATCCATTATATGCAGATTTTTTTCAATAGCAAATACTACAGTACTACACAGTCTGCAGTTGGTTGAATTCATAGATGTGGAACAGCACTTATAGAGGAACCTTGGATGCAGAGGGCCTACTCTAAGTTATATACAGGTTTCCACTGTGTGGAGACTTGGCATCACTAACCCCTGTGTTGTTCAAGGGTCAACTGTACTTTCACATCATCATTTGCTTCTTCCCCAGAAACAGATTTTGGTCATTTAATATTCTAAATTGTCTGTGTATGTACACGTGTGTTTGTGTAACAGCTTTATTGAGCTGTAATTCACAATTCACTCATTTAAAGTGTACAATTCATTTTTAGTATATTTGTTTAGTATATTCACAGAGTTGGGGATCCATCATCATAATCAATTTTAGAACATTTTCATTAACTGAAAAACCAAACTAGCACCGCCAGCCATCACTACCCTGTCCCCTACCCCTAGGCAATCACTAATTTACTTTCTATCTTTTATTTATTTATTTTTGCCTGGATTTTTTTTTTTAAACATCTTTATTGGAGTAAAATTGCTTTACAATGGTGTGTTAGTTTCTGCTTTGTAACAAAGTGAATCAGTTATACATATACATATGTCCCCATATCTCTTCCCTCGTGTCTCCGTCTCTCCCACCCTCCCTATCCCACCCCTCTAGGTGGTCACAAAGCACCGAGCTGATCTCCCTGTGCTATGCGGCTGCTCCCCACTAGCCATCTGTTTTACATTTGGTGGTGTATAGATGTCCATGCCACTCTCTCACTTTGTCCCAGCTTACCCTTCCCCCTCCCCGTATCCTCAAGACCATTCTCTAGTAGGTCTGTGTCTTTATTCCCGTCTTGCCCCTATGTTCTTCATGACCATTTTTTTTTTTTAGATTCCATATATATGTGTTAGCATACGGTATTTGTTTTTCTGACTTACTTCACTCTGTATGACAGACTCTAGGTCCATCCACCTCACTACAGTAACTCAATTTCGTTTCTTTTTATGGCTGAGTAATATTCCATTGTATATATGTGCCACATTGTCTTTATCCATTCATCTATTGATGGACACTTAGGTTGCTTCCATGTCCTGGCTATTGTAAATAGAGCTGCAATGAACATTTTGGTACATGACTCTTTTTGAATTATGGTTTTCTCAGGGTATATGCCCAGTAGTGGGATTGCTGGGTCGTATGGTAGTTGTATTTTTAGTTTTTTAAGGAACCTCCATACTGTTCTCCATAGTGGCTGTATCAATTTACATTCCCACCAACAGTGCAAGAGGGTTCCCTTTTCTCCACACCCTCTCCAGCATTTATTGTTTGTAGATTTTTTGATGATGGCCATTCTGACCGGTGTGAGATGATATCTCATTATTGTTTTGATTTGCATTTCTCTAACGATTAGTGATGTTGAGCATTCTTTCACGCACATATGGTCACCTTATCTTTGAAAAAGGAGGCAAGAATATACAGTGGAGAAAAGACAGCCTCTTCAATAAGTGTTGCTGGGAAAACTGGACAGCTACATTTAAAAGAATGAAATTAGAACACTCCCTAACACCATACACAAAAATAAACTCAAAATGGATTAAAGACCTAAATGTAAGGCCAGACACTACCAAACTCTTCGAGGAAAACATAGGCAGAACACTCTATGACATAAATCACAGCAAGATCCTTTTTGACCCAGCTCCTAGACAAATGGAAATAAAAACAAAAATAAACAAATGGGACCTAATGAAACTTAAAAGCTTTTGCACAGCAAAGGAAACCATAAACAAGACGAAAAGACAACCCTCAGAATGGGAGAAAATATTTGCAAGTGAAGCAACTGACAAGGGATTAATCTCCAAAATTTACAAGCAGCTCATGCAGCTCAATATCAAAAAAAACAAACAACCCAATCCAAAAATGTGCAGAAGACCTAAATAGACATTTCTCCAAAGAAGATATACAGATTGCCTACTTTCTATCTTTTAAATCTATAGATTTGCCTATTCTGGACACTTCATCTAAATGGAATCATGTAATATGAGGCTTTTTCTGTCTGGTTTCTTTTACTTAATGTTTTCAAGGTTCATCCATGTTACTGTGTATATCAGCACCTCATTCCTGTTTATAGCCAAATAATATTCCATTGTTTGAATATACCACGTTTGGTTTTCCATTTATGAACTGATGGTTTAGATTGTTGCCACTCTAAGCTGTAGCTCTCCCTAACTGCTATGTCTTTCTGAGCCTTAGTTCTAATTACTGTTCCTTCCCATCTTTTATGTACTTTAGTTATTATGAATAATGCTGCTATGAACAAGTTTTTGTAAATTTTTGTGTGGACGTATGTTTTCATTTCTCTTGGGAATGGAATTGCTGAATCATGTGATAGTGCTAGGTTTAAGCTTTTGAGGAGTTGTCAGACTATTATCCAAAGTGGCTACACTATTTTACATTCCCACCAGCAGTATATAAGGGTTCCAGTTTCTCTACATCCTCACCAACACTTGCTATTATCTATATTTTTGATTATGGCCATCCTAGTGGGTGTGAAGTGGAATCTCATTGTGGGTTTTTTTTGTTTGTTTGTTTTCATTGTGTTTTTGATTGGTATTTCCCTAACAGCTAATGATCTTAGTATTTTTTCATATGCTTATTTCCTGTTTGCATATATTCTTTAGAGAAATGTCTATTCCGATCCTTTGCCAATTTTTTTATTGGGTGATTAGTATTTTTATTGAGTTGTAAGAGTGTTTTTATATATTCTATATCAAGTTGCTTATCAGATATATGGTTTTCAGGATTTTCTCCCAATCTGTGGGTTGTCTTTTCACTGTCTTATGGGGTCCTTTGAAGCACAAAAATTTTTAATTTTGATGAAGTCCTATTTGTTTGTTTGTTTGCTGGCTTGTGCTTTTGGTGTTATATCTAAGAAACTATTGCCTAAACTAAGGTCATGAAGATTTGCACTTACGTTTTCTTCTAAGAGTCTTATAGTTTTGGCTCTTACAATTAGGTCCTTGATCCATTTTGAGTTAATTTTTGTATATGGTGTGAGATAGGCATCCAACTTCATTCTGTTGCTCATCAGTATGCAGTTGTCCCAGCATCATTTGTTGAAAAGACTATTCTTTCCCTCATTAAATGGTCTTGCCACTCTTCTGGAAAATCAGTTGACCGTAAATGTGAGGACTTATTTTTAGACTCTCAATTCTATTCCACTGATATATATGCCTGTCCTCCTAACAGTACCACACTATTTTGATTACTGTAGCTCTGCAGTAAGTTTTGAATTCAGGAAGTGTGTCCTTCAATTTTGTTGTTCTTTTTCAAGATTGTTTTGGCTATTTAGGAAAAAATTTTTTTTGGTAAAAACATAATGTAAAATTCACTGTCTTAACCATTTCTAACTGTACAGTTCCATAATATTTACATTCGCATTGTTGTGCAACCATTCTCCAGAACTCTTTTCAGCTTGCAGAACTAAAATTCTATATCCATTAAACAAGTCACATTTTCCCCTCTTCCCAACCCCTGGTAACCACTATTCTACCTTGTTATGTTTCTATGAATTTGACTACTTTAGATACCTCATATAAGTGCAGCCTGGAAAACAGTCTGCACTTATTTGGAAAACAGTCTGACAGTTGCTCAGTCATACAGTATTTAACTTTTTATAATGGGCTTATTGCACTTTGCGTAATGTCCTCAAGCTTCATCTGTATTGTAGCTTGTGACAGGATTTCCTTCCTTTCTAAGGCTGAATAATATCCCATTGTATGTTTTGGCTACTTTTAATTCTGTGAATTTTCATATGAATTTTAGGATTAGCTTGTCATTTTCTGCAAAGAAGTCAGCTGAGATTTGGTAGGGATTGCATCAAATCTCTAGATTCTGCAGATCAAGTTGAGGAATATCTCAATCTTAACAGTATTGTCTCCCAACCCATGAACATGGGATGTCTTTACATTTATTTGGGTCTTCTTTAATTTCTTTCAGAAATGTTTTGTAGTTTTCATAGTATAAGTTTTGCACTTGTTAAATTTATTCCTAAATATTTTATTCTTTTTGTGTCATTGTAAATAGAATTGTTTTTCTTATTTTCATTTTTTGGTTTGGTCATTGCTACTGTATAGAAAAACAATTGATTTTTATATATTGATCTTGTATCCTGCAACCTTGCAGAACTCATTTATTAGTTCTAGTAGTATTCTGGTGGATTCCTTAGAATTTTCTATATACATGATCATGTCATCTCCAAATTGAGATAGTTTTACAGTATTCTATTTAAATATAGTAATTCAACAAACATGTATTGAGGACTTGTTCTGTGTCAGGCACCGTGCTGCATGTTGGGAGTATAGAGATAAAAGGCATAAACTCTGCTATCATAAAGTTTGCAATCTAGGTAGGGGACAGATCTTTAAACCAGTAATCACAATTCATTGTTGTAAATACTGTGATTGAGAGAGATATAAAGTGCAGTGGTAGCACAGAGGGGAAGGGCTACTATACTGGGGAGAGTTAGGAAAAATTCCACAGATGAGCTTATACAGAGTCCTGGACCATTTTGTTAATAAGTAGCTGTGGTTATGATAACTTGTCATTTCAAGGCCAAAATGATCTTGGATATTTTTAAAGTATTATGTAGTACTTTGGCTTTAAGATTTTTTAGGTCTATCAAAATTTAAGCAGATTTGCATTAATAGTGAGACAATACATCAAGTTTTCAAAGTATATACAGATGTTTGATTATGTAGTAAAGCTGTTGCTATAAAAGCATATGATCACATTTGGAAAATTGCTATTGCATGTCTTGGCAGTTTATTAAGAACTGAAAACTTTTAAAACTAACTGGGGTTTTGATAGATTAAGTTCAAGGCCACCTTTTGTATAAATGATGTTTTGTTTTCTGTAATTAGACCATGCTAGGTGAATTAAGTGTGTAATTAAAAACAGAAGGTTTGGCTAATTCAGAGTAAATGAGTACAAAATACAAGGTCAGTATCCATCTCTAGTGAGACTCCAGATGAAGAGTGCACATGGAACTATTTATAAAACATTTTGCATGGTCAGATCTCCTCTAGTTTGCTGTCCATGGCTTTTAAATTAAAGTATTCACAGACTTTCAAAAAAATGTACCTGTAATATAGAAGCATGATCCCATTTACTGTGCTCATCTGAATGGGAAAACAAAAAAGATTAGAATCAAACTTCTATCCCAAATAAAAAGGTAAAGTGTACTCCTCCTCTTTCAAAAGTGAACATTTAATATGTTGCTTGGCACACCAAGTTCATGGTTAGAACTCTGATAACTTTTGAGAGTTCTGAGTCTCAATTGTTTTCATTTTCACACACCCTGGAGATGTGCAAGTAAAACATCTCTAGTTTAATCTGTTTCCTCAATGCTTAGTGTGGGTACCATGGGATGGGAAGTCTGGGAAGAGTTTTATTTAGAATATTTTTTCTCTGTGGTTGAGGAATGTGGTGCTTTTAGAAAACAGGTGTTTAATTTAGTGGTTTGACTACTGGAGGAAATTTGAATTGGTCACTGCAAGTGCAAAGCTTAAACTTCTCTTAGAAATCCCTTCACAGTTTAGTTCCTGGTTCCTCTCCAGCTCTTTCCTCACAGTTCTCCTTTCTGCAGTATCTGTGCTTCGGTTTGTCTGGACCTCTCTGGCGTCACAAACCCTCTCTTTATCCACCTGTCTTTTGCCTGTCTTTCTAGGCACTGTTTAAGGTTGATATCCTCAGGCGAAAAGATAGGTTAGGTCTCTCAATAAATGTTTCTATAGTCGTTTATCAAGCTGTCATTATACACTCTAGGAATTACTTTTTAACCATCTGTCCTCTCCACATTTTAAATTCCTCTAGGGTAGAGATTGTGACTGTCAGAACTGTATTCCAGCACCAAGGGTAGCTTCTGGCTAATAATAGTGGCTCAAACAATATTTGTTCAGTGAAATGCTTGTTGGGTAAATGCTACAGATCTTTAATTTAAATTATATTTAAATCAAGAGCAATACATGTATCAAAAATCTATGTTTTGCTATGGTAAAACAGAAATAAGTGGTCTCTTATTCTTTACTCTCAAATCACCTAAAATTAATTAAAAGACCTTTCTTTCTGGGCATATGGTATTATAAAACTCTTTAAGTTGGGGAATAGTTTGATAACTGTTGGCCTGAAATAGAAGATCTATTTTAATTTCCTAATCTAAACCAATTAATTAGTTAAGCTGCCCATGCAAACAATTATAATGCAGTAAGGTCACTGTTTAATGGAAGAGTGTTTAAAACTACAATTGAGAATATACAAAGAACACCAAAATCTACCTAATAGAGAAAGGGGATGCTGTTTAAGAAGTCAGCATTTAAACAGATACCTAAGAATGAGTAAGAATGTACTAGGCAGACAAGTGGGAAAATTGTGTTATAACATGTACAGAAGAAGTGGGCACAGGAAGACATAGTCAGTGTTGCTAAAACCTGAAGTTGAGTTGGGAAGTGGTGGGAATGAGGAAGGAAAGCGGGCAGGTACATTTATGCCATATAAAGAAGTTTAGATTTTAGCTTATATAAAAATGAGAGCCACTGAAAAATTACAGTGAACTGATCTTCAGAAACTAGATTGCAAGGGCTCGAGGTTAGAGGTAGTGAAATCATTAAGGAGAATGTTGCAATATGACATGGTCTAAATGAGAAATGCATGAAGGCAATGAATGGATGGAAAGGGACGGTTTTGAGAGAATCTCTAGTGATTAGATCTAGGAAGTAAGGGAGAGCAAAGGATCTCAGATGATTCCCAGATGTTTTCCTTGAACCACTGGGTGAGTGATGGCTCCATTCACTACATTAAGGAATAATGACTTTTTAAGGGGTAACATGATGAATGAGTTTTAGATGTATTAATACTGTCAGAATTCAGAAAGAAGTGGTTTTTTAGACATATCCAGAATTAGAGCTCCACAGAAATACCTATCTGGGGCTAGAGATTCAGAATTGTGGGTTATTTTTGAGCTGGTGTGTCATGAAAACAGAGGGAGAGTAATAGACGGACTCAGGTGGGTCGCTATGGAGCATCGACAGAAGAAGGAATGTGATGTCTTAGATACTGAGGGAGGAGAGCTTTTCAAGAAAGAGGAGGTAAATGTGTAAAAAGCTTCAGAAAGATTAAATCAATATGAGAGCTAAAAGCTGGAGATTGGATTTGACACGTAGAAGGTCAATGTTGCTTTTAAGTGAAGCAGCCTCCGTGAGATGGTGAGGCCTAAAGCCAGACTGCTTCAGAATGAGGAGTGAATCAAGGGGAAGAAGTAGACTTCTTTCCAGGAGTAGCTTGTGAAAGAGGAGATATAAGGTGATAAAGGGAAACTTTTTTATTTTTTGGTTTGGCCTTAGATATGAAAAACTCGAGGATTTTTACACGCTGAAAAGAAAGAGCTAAGGTAGGAGTTCGAGGACTGAATAAAGAAAATCAATGGAATGAAGTGTCCCTAAGGAAAGAGGGTGGATGGGACCCTCATGCTCAAAGGGAGCATTGATAGAGAAACCAGGTTTAGATGGAAGGAGGGAGAAGTGTTATTCTGGGTCAGAGCAGTTAGGGAATAAGGGTGGGTGCTGGCTTAGGGATATGGAGAGGAGTGGTAGTTTGGAGATATTAATAATTAGTAATAATTACTCCCCTTTCCATTTCTCAATTCTGCCAAATATCTAGCAATTTCAAACCTGAACTACCACTGTAGGTCTCCCTTATTTTCCTATTCCCTCTAAAAACACAGCAAAACAACTTATTATTAGGATTGCTTCCGTTATCCACAACACTGATTGTTTTTCCCTTTCTCAAAACTATTTCCTTTGTAAATTATTATTATTATTTTCAACACATTTCTCTTGATTTTTAGACCTTTCTCCAATTTCACACTTCTTTAGTTAATCCCCCACTACATTCTCTCTCCCATTCCAAGTTTACAGAATCAGATATCCTTCTAACAAACTCCTGACAGCCAGGAAAGATGTCATTTTCTTAAAACTCTCTTTAAATCCTGTTTGTACAGAAAGATCCTTGCAGAATGAATCAGAAATTGAAGTTTAATTCATTTTTTGTAGAGGAAGATACCTTTCTTATTTTGTTTGTTGCTTTTATTTTTACTTTTCTCTCATTCTTCTCTGCAGCTCCCACACTGTCTTCTCATTTTCAGTGTTGGGAATTTAGAAATATTTGTTTGCACTATTTAATAATCGATATAATAATCAATGTTTTCCATTGAGCTTTATGGAAAAGAAACTTTATGAAAATTTAGTAATAACAAATGAATAATGTAGTGATTTCACCAAAGTCATGACTTAGTTTTTTAGAATATGTTCTTTTTTCTTAGCTAGTAATTTACATTCTTTCCCTTTATTAGCAGTTCTATTTTAAAAGATTGTATTTCTGGCATATATTTGAGTGCTACCTTTTATGTTTTGTTAAAGCATGTTAAATGGAGGTCAGTTAAGCCTTAATTTTGCTTGTGTATTAAAAATAGCCTTTATCTAAAAGATGAGTAAGAGCTAAGCATAAGTAACATGTATAATAGGATTTCTTTTTGTAGTTTTTAATTACTTTATTATTTGTGTAGACAAGAAAGTTTTATATGCCATTTTTAGCCTTCCTATATTAGCACTGTCCTCATGGTTTTTACGATGCTGTTTTGATTTATGAACCCATATCTTTTGGTATATTAGCTTCTCGTTTTTGAACTTCATAGCTGAGTTTCCCAGAATTGTTCCTACATTTGCTAAAGAATTAAGAATAAAATGAAAATATTTTTATACTCACTGCTATGTTTAAGTCTGTAATAGATAAGAAAGTAGAAATTGGTTTTCATTTATTAATAAGTATGCTAAATGGTCCTGAGAGCATTCATTATCATTTATTTGCAATAGAAGATTTAAATATAATGCCAGATTATAAAATAATTGCTTTGCTATTATTTTGTTTTGATAAAAACAAAACTACACATAACACACACACACACACACACACACACACACACACACACACACACACACACACACACACACCCTCATGTTTGTTTTGTGTAAGCAAGGAAAAGGTATGGAAGGTTACCACTAGTTGGTTATCAACGGTTATTTCAAGGAGGTACAGCTGGGAGATTAACTTTTTCTTTATATATCTTGCCATTTTTTTCACTTTTACATATGAAGAACATAAAATACAGAGAACATAAAGGGGAAAAAAAACCCCTCTGATCTCTTCTTTGAATTATCAGTAATTTCCAAACCTGCCTCTGAGGCATTTAGAAAGATTTGTTAAAAATCAGATCCCTGGGTCTGAAACAGAATCTCCACGAGTATTAAAAATATTAGACTAGTGGTTCTCAAACCTGGTGGATCATCAGAATTGCCTAAGAAGCTTTCAAAACATCTAGATTCCCTCCCTCGTGAATAGAGAATTTGAAGTTTGTAAATGGTTTATGGAACTTGGACCTCATTTTTTAAAAAGCTCCCATGTGATTCCAGTGATCCACCAGGTTTGAGAACTACCGGTTTACTGATTTATTTGCTCTGTGGAAGACTGTTCTGGGTGCTATAGTTATTTTAAAGAGTACTAAAACACAGTTTTTGCCTTCAAATTTACAGAATAGTTGGGGGTTGGGGACGGTATAAAAAGGTGGAAAAGACTGATACGTGACAGCTGTTTTCACAGGGCAAAAGAAAAATATGCCTTAAGTTGTAAAGTCAGTGAAAATAAGGTGTCAGCCATTACCTCTGTTAAACCCTATTATTTAATATTGTTTTGAAAGTTCTGCCTAATGCAGTAAGAAAATGAAATGAAGTATAAATATTGCAAAGGAAGTGAGAAATACCGTAATCATTTAAAACTGAAAATATTATTGTCTAACTAGAAAACCCAAGATTAGTCAACTAACATTTATGAAAATTTTAATTAAAAACATACCAGTAAGATGGTCAGTTACAAAATAAATTCAAAAATTAATGTTTCCTCTGTACCAGCACAAACAGAAATGTTTTTAAAGATCCTACTTATAATAACAAATACATGAAAAAGATCTACAACCATACTTAAGAAATTTGCCTAACGAAGTAAACTATAGGACTTAAGTAAACTATAGAACTAACCATATGAAATAAACTATGGAACGTAACTAAGGGACGTAAAAACAATTTGGAGAAACATTCCATATTTGTGGATGGGAAGAGTTAATGTTTTAAAATTATACATTCTCCCACCACCAAAGAAATTTTTTTTCTTTCCATTATTTAATGCAATTCCAATTAAAATTTTAGTTTTTTTTTCCCTTTTGCCTAACCTGACAATGTATTTCTAAAGTTCACTTGAAGGACTAAACCAAACAGACTCTTGCCAAAAAAAAGAAAAAAAGATATAATGTGAATAATTTGCATGAGCAGGTTTTAAAACATTTCCAACGCCACAGTAATTAAAACAGCCTATTGCTAACTTTTAAAAATCAGAATATAATAAAAGTGGATTTTTAATTACATACTCAATAAATAGGTATTATTGAAAGTGTTGAATCTGGTGTTGGTACAATCAGCTAAATATGTAGGAAAAATTCCTGTGGATTAAAGATTAAATGAAAGTTAAAAAGTAATAGGAAAAATGTGTACATAATCGATGTAGGGGAAACCTTTTAAAATGTATGATAGTAAAGGCAGGAATTACTTTTTAAAAGGGTTTGATTTGACTGCATAAAGATTTTAGGTTTCTGGACAATAAAATAATCAGCTAATTGAAAGGCAAATAAATTGGGAAGAAGTATTTATAATATGGTGCCCACACTCTTAATATAAAAAGAGCTCTTACCAATTAGCGAAAAAAGATTAACTCCTAATGTTGGGCTGGGAAGGAGGGGCGCACATGTAAATTTAAACTTTGAGAAGAGCAAATTGGCCATATGTATCAGAATCTTTAAAATTTTTTTATCCTTTTACCCACTAATGGGAATGTAATCTAAGGAAATAGATATGTGCAAAAGAGTTTTAAGGATATTTTTGACAGCATTGTTTAATAAAAATTGAAAACATTTTATATGTCTAGTGACCCACTTCTTGAAATTCACCACTAGGCTGGTAGTCTCATTTTCATGATAGAAGGGGGAGGCATCTCCATTTCACACAGCAGGTTGGAAAAAAGGATGAAAAAGGGAATGCCCCAGCCATCTTTTGAGGAAGGTGCCCAAAAACTGCCATATAATACTGTCCAGTACTTAGTCTCACAGCTACACCTAGCTGCAAGAGAGACTGGAAAATGTCTTTATTCTGAATGCCATGTGCCCAGCTAAAAATGTTATTTCTATGGAAGAAAGAGAACAGATATTGGGGGGCAGCTACCAGTCTGCCACACTACCCCCTTCTCTGCATTTTCATCTTCCATTTATTAGTTTAGCCCTTCCTTTGAGGACACTGACTCATTGTCTCTGCTTCCGCAAACTGTGTGTCCAATCTGTAGACCATCTAGGCGAGTTCTTGACTTTCTCCTACCCAGGAGCTACGTATCTACCTTTATTGTCAGTCACTGTGTTCCCTGTCAGTATGTCATTCTTTCTGACATGATGCATTTTTCCTACCCAAATATGGGAAATTAGTTGCAGTGCCTAGCAGATGAGGTTATTGCTACTAAACATTACCAGCTGGTTTGTAACATTTGGAAGTAGGAACAGAATCAATTCTAAATCTTCTGTTCTTCCTTTCCACTCGTCCCCATCCTCCCCAAGTAACTCGGAAACACTGTCAGCTTTGTACTGCATTGTTTAGGAGAACTCATGAACCTAGAGGGAGCAGTCCTACCTTTTACTGTCTTTTAATACATCTGAGATGGTACAAGTTATGAAACTATCTGAATCCCACCCTTGAGGATCTTTCTTTCTAATCAAAAAGCAGCATATTTTGCCCTATATGATAGGGAAGTATTTTTCAACATTGTATGTCAGTAAAACTGCTGCCAGAGCTCTGTTTGCTATCTGGTGAAGCCATGACAGTTACCTAGCTTTTCCTCAGTATTTCACAGCCATCACTCATTGACTGGTTGGTACCAGAGAAGGAGAGAAAAGAGAGAGGGAGAGGGGAGGGGAAGGTGAGGGGAGGGGAAAAAAACACTGCCATCTTTTTCAGTTTTGTAACTTTTCCCTTCACATGATTCAGTGCTAGATTAATGTATGTAAAGAAACTCTAGTATTCTGACAGTTATACCAAAAGTTATACCAACTCTCCATCATAGCTATTAGCTATTACCTTCAGTGGGAGGCAAGAAGGACATAGGCATCGCATTTTCTAAGAGAGCACACAGATTATATAAATTAAGTAACTTCGCTCATGACCATATACTTAGTGAATGTTGAAGCTGGGATTCAAATCCAGCTCTTCCTAATTCCAGTGCCTGTTTCCCAACCACGGTGATATACTGAATCCCTAATAATAGAATAGAAACATGAGGATTGTCTTCATATATGTGAATGATGGCCATATGGCTATAGGATTGTATATGTTCTATGTGTCTCCAGAGGGGGCCACTGGTTAGAAATGAAGGCGGTTTTTAACTAAATGTTATAGGAGGCATTTTTCAACAATTAGACTGAATTCAGAAATGAAATGGGTTGTATTTTTAAATAGTGATTGTTCATCACAAAATAGTCAGACTGAGGGTTTTGAAGGAGACAGAGTAAAGTATTAGAAAGTACTGGACTTGTAGCCTGGAGGTATCAATTCTGTTTTGACCTCTTCTTATGATGTATTTGAATTAGCTATTTGAGTCTCTGGGCATTTGTTTCCTAGTGAATTAAATGAAGGAGTTGGACTAAAACACCTCAAAGTCTCATTGTCTTTTAGGTAAATGGCTTGCTTATTATGAAACGGTTGTCAAATGAATATCACAGCACAGTCCTCTCTGACCTAACGCCAGTGGCACATCCTTAATGTTCCCAACTCAAAGTGTCTACCTCCCTTTTATGCCGTGTAGTACTTTATCTTCACGTCTCAATGAATCGATCATTTTCTACTTTATAGCAAACATATTTATGAGACTCATGATGGCAAGATCTATATAATATCTTGTATCTGCCACTGTGCCTTACACAGAGTAGGCACTCAATAAATATTTGTTGAATAAGTTAGATAAAATTACCCGATGCATGAGAGAATTGAAGACAACATCTTTGCAATTAGGTTTTTCTCGAGAAACAGGTTACTCTGACTCTTATCAGTGGTAGACCGATGCATGCCTACAGTCTAAACAAAAGTCTCTATGTTTGTGGCTTGAAGTTAAATTAAAACTTGTTCAGACAGGGCATTGACACTGACAGTAGCCACCTCAACTCAGCTTCACCTAATGAAAAACATCTACTAAACCACCACCTGGAACTTGTTAGATTCTTTCATTTGAGTTTTGCTGCCTTGACATTGTATCACACTGGGAATCTAAATATTATCTGGCTTTCTTTCAAGTATTGTTTCCTGAGAAGGTATTTGCCTTCTCCTTTCTCTCTTTCTTCCTTTTCCCTTTCTCCCCTTGCCCCACCTTTTTTTCTACCACTTTCTCTTGACTTGCCTTTCACCTCTAAAATTCAGATGGCACAATGTCCTAGGGGTTGTGTACTATAATATATATGGTGAAGCGGAGAGCCTGGTGAGTCAAGGTGAGACTAAAACACCTCAAAGTTGTGAGTGGCCTCATTCAAACACCTCTATGAAAACTTCCTTGAATCCCTTCACCATTTTTTACACAATCATTAATGCCTTTCCACACTCTCTCTCCTCTGTGTTTATGTATCTGTTTTCCCAACCAGATAGGGGCTACATTTTATTCTTCTTTGTGTCATTATATGGTGTTGAATAAATAAGTGTGTGGACATGATTTATCCAGACAACTTCCTGTTTTTCTTGTAGGTTTTTTTCTACACAGGCAGATTGTGATATTTCTGTTTTATAGATGAGGAACCTATAGCTTAAAGGAGTTAAACTTGCCCAACGCCAGAAAACAAGTATTTGGAGGAGCCAGAATTCAAATCCAGGGCTTTCTGGAGCCCAAGTTCTTTACCTTTTTCATTCTGCTGCCAATATATGTCTTTCAGTCTATTCCCGTCTTCCGATTTACACTGCTACAGTCCTTAATCATCTCTCATTACCTCTTCCTTAGAGCTTTGTCATAGTCCCCTTCTCTGTCTACCTAGTCCCGTCTTCTTTTGCATTCCTACTCATGCATCATTATTCTGATCATATCATCTCCTTAGAGGAACCTTTGATGGCTCATTTCCTGTAGGATAAAGGCTGAACTTCTTGGAATGTCTCGATAACTACGCTGCTCCGTAATCTGCCCCCATTACCTCTCCAGCCTTACTTCCCACTCCGGCTTCCTCTGTGCCCTCTAAACTCTAGCCTCACTCTGCCACTTCACTGTCGTCTGTCTACACGTACGCGGCAGCATCCAACTTCTTGGTCTTTACTTGTGCCTTTCTGTGTTATTTTGGCGGACCCTTCATCCCTGTTTTGCTAGTTGAAATTCCACCCAGCTTAGCCCTATCCCTTCCGTTTAACATCAGTTTCCCTGGTCAGAATTAATCTCTTTCTCTGTGTGCTGCTTTTGTATTATAATTACTCATGACTATATATGCCCCTGATATACTAATTGGAAGCCCTTTGAGAGTAAGGACTGTGTCTTCAGCTGATTATATTCCAGAGGTTCATACAATAATTTGTCCATAAAACATACTCTGTAAGATTTTGGCTGACTGAAATGAATCTGGCTTTTAAGGCAACAAAAAAAGTTTTACATAAAATTTAATTTGACTAGTTGAATATGAGTTGTCTCCTGGCCTGCCACTAAAGCATTGGATTTATAAATAAAATCTTCTAGATAAATCAGATGATTAAGTTTGCTTTGTCAAGAAGGCCAAAAAAGATCAGACTTATTTTATTCTGCAGTATTTAGTATGCTATACTATAGTATGTAGTTTGTGTATGTGAGTGTATATATATATATTCACATGTACATATTATGTGTAATAAACACATACATATTATGTGTAATAAACACGCACATATAAAAAATAGGGTCTTAAATTTTAAACTCTTATATTTTCCATTATGTAGAGTATTTTTAGATTAATCATTATTAATTGCACTACTGAAAAATCTAGTTCCAGTGTTTTTTCCTATTTACTTTGAAAAAAAAGGCAAACAGTAAAATATGGCGAAATAGTTCATTCACATAGTACATATATATTAGTATAATAAGTTCACAAACTTGCAATACTTTACTCTACTTTAATGTGGACTGTTCAGTCCTTTACCTTGCTGACTCTTACCTACTTTTCAAGACTAATCTGAGGTGTACCTCCTCTAGGAAAGCTTCCTTTAAGGGCCTGCCATTCTGTATTAGCAGCACCTGCAGTTGCTTTTTTCCCTCAGGCAATTGCCACACCCAGCGTGGCACCACACCTGAAATATAGTAGACATCCAGTAAAAGTTTGTAGCGTGAGTGAATGAACTTAGCAACGTGGAGTGGGGGTGTGTGCCTGAGTGTATACGCCTTCATTCAAAGTACAGCGGCAGGTTTGTACGTACAGATGCGGAAGGCTGCCCGTGATACACTCTTTAGGGAAATAAAAACAAGTTGTAAGAAAAATAATTCCACTTTTGTAAAAAATATTTGTGTGTGTGTTGGGAAAAGGTCTGGAAGCTATGCAACAAGTCAGAGTTTTCCTTGGTGAGTTGGGTGGTTGGGAGTGGAGAGTCAGAATAGACTTTCACTATTTAGTACATTTTTGTATTGGTATTATTTGAACTTTATTATTCAATGTGCACTGCTTTTGTAATTTTTTTTTTATTACTGAAAGGATAGGGTTTCTTTTCAACTATACATTTAAATGTTTTCTTATTCTTTATAAGTTCATCTTTTTTTTTTTCACACACACACACACTGTATTTTATTTTTACAAGAGATAAATAGACTGACACCAAGCATTGTACATGGATGACCACAACTGCTTTTGTAATTTTTAAGTGAACAATAAAATATGTTCATGCTTCTGCTCAAAGTGTTAATGATACTTTAGTATCAAACGAAAACTATTTTCGTTAAAGACAAAGACAAACTTTGGCATTTCCCCCCAATTTTTCTAGGAAGGAAATTATTTTCTTTGTTTAAATGTTTCCTGTTCCTTTTGAAAAATTGTAGGACTTAGAATAAAGTGGACTATATTAAGTCTTTAAACCATGGTGGCATTTGTATTGGGAAACTGAATCTTCTCATTCAGTCTGTTAATGTTCATGGCCAGATTAGTAGAGACAGCTTTTTAAAGGTAGTAAGAAACTGACCAATTTTCACTGAATGGAGGTAGCAATCTTAGTTTTTTTGGACTGTCTTACCCCCTGTTTTCAAACACGTCCCTGGGTTCTTTCGGTTAACTTAATCTCGTGCCACTGAGCAGCTGGTCTTAATGATGATGGTAAACCATTTCTTCTGAGTCCAGACCCGAATGAAAATACCACTGAAAGATACCCAAGATAGTTCACCACCCCTTACTTCCTTATCTTTTTTATGAACCAGGAAAATGGTCTTACTAAAACAAGGTTTTTTGAGACTTCAGAATCTTGGTTATTTTAAGATCATTCCTAAAATTTTTTCACATGGTCCGGCTGCCAGACAGACTGTACGTCAATTTCCTGCAGTGTTTGGCAGGCCTACATATTCACTGACTTAAAAACAATTTGAATTTATTGGTTTTGAAATTCGTGATTACTTTCTAAATTTTTTTTCCCCATCTAAATTTACTTTGGAAAAAAATATCCACAACAGAAAACACTGGCCCATTTTTGTGCCAAGACTTTCAGGGAAATATTTTATATGATTAATATTGTGTAGCTAATCTGGTGTAAAAAATCAGTTTTATCCATTTTAACTTATGAGAGCATGACCATCCTGTGTGAACTATTTAAAGAGCCTGTGACTTCACTAATCCAAATTTAAGTGTTTGTTACTGCCTTTATATGTGTTACATTAACCATTTCAGTTAATATTGGGCCACTTTTCTTTTTAGGAATTGAATTATATTTCATCAACAGATCCGTATCTTTTCTTTCCAGGGTAATGTCCTAACCTTGCCATGGGCAAGCTGAGATTAGTGGACTCTGGACTTGGCTCAATGAAATACATAGTTCATGGTACCAGGCCATTTTAATAGGTCTGGATTCAGTTAGAAAGCTTACTCCTAATCTATCTTTTCCTTTAAAACCATTTGTCCTAAAAGATTGGTGTTCTCTCTCTTATTAGTAGTCAGAAGAGAAACAACTTTATTCAAACTCAAACTGTTTTTATAAAACATTGGATTATTTGTTACTTGGTGAGTGTACATTATTCTGGAAGCTTTAATGTAAACACTCTGGGGAGTCAAGAAATAGCTAGTCATAGTGCTTGTACAGTACTCTATTATCCTCAGAGTTACAGCACCTCACAAATAACGTGGCTTCCACCCAGGGAAGAATTGACTCACCATGGAGGTCTGTCTCCCTTGTCTCATTAAATCTTCTAGAATTGCTGAGAAGTGGCTAGCAATTATTCTTCTCTCTGTTTGACGTATGCGGAGAGTGAGGTGCCAAGCAGCGAGAGGTCATGCAGAGTCTCTCAGGGGGTGCCGTTTGAATCTTGGTCATTGAATCGCTGCTGAGCAAGTGTTAGCGTGAACTCCTGAGGCCCATCTTATAGGGGATGCGGTGCCCTAAACGCCAGAGACAAGTCCCCACCATTCTAGGCATCGCCAGTTCCTGCCGTCGTTTACAAATTATTATATTTTATGAGTATATTTCATTTTGATTCTATATAATTTCTTCAAAAGGACCCATAAAAACATGTCTCTTATATGTCCTTCGCACTTAAAATTGAATAATTTAAAAGAGCTATGTAAAACTGTTTTGAGAACATTGAGTTTTGACCTTAATTACTCTTAGGATTCAAACTCGCTGATTTATTTTTATTGAGGGAGAAGTAATGTTTTTAAAGTATATAACTGATCTATAAGAATGCTGTGTTATCTGCAAGATGTGTGTGTCAGAAATCCACCTGCAGGGTGTTTTCTTTTAAAGCTCCTTGGAAAGGTGAATTCTGTAGATGAAGTGACGTTAGTATATGTTTATATTTACTTTAAAGTGTCTGAGATGGGGCAGGCAGGAAGAACCTTGAAATTGAATTCCTTCATGACCTGTTAAGTTAATCTTGGATGCTAACTCAAGGGAAGTGTGAGAAATGGGTGGAAACGGCTTCGGTTGAATAAATATTACACTTCAATGACTTTAATTTTTTTTTAGAATGGAAGGACTAGGTGACAAGTACAGGAGAAACCTGATTATCGGAACTTCATTCCATTATTTAAAAAGTACCAAACGTATTCTAACCAACAGATGATGTTTTCTGTCTTACACAGCCGACAGAAACTGGTAGTTGAACCTTAGCATTTGATAAGTATAAAGTATGTACTCCCTACCCTTGTATATCTTCCTGCCTTTGAGGGGGCAGGATGGTTTTTAAAAATTCTTTATGTATTTTCCACTCATGGTGGGTTATTTTTGGCAACAACCAATTGACCTCCTGACTATTCTCTCTGGTTCCATTCTTGCCTCCCTCAATTCTGTCCTCCACTCTGGAGCCAGGTTGATTCATTTTAAATGTAGATCAAATTCTGTCACTCCCCTGCTCAAACACACCAGGACCTTTCCATCACAGAATAAAATCTGAGGGCTTTACTATGGTCTGTAGATGCCATGTATGTTCTGGTACCCGGCCATCTCTCTGACCTCATTTTCTACACTGTTTTTGCTCACTTTGCTTCAGCTCTGCTGGTCTTGTTTTTCTTCAAGTCAAGTTTACTCCTTCCCTGAGGCCTGTGCTTTGGCTGACACGGCCAGAACTGCCCCTCTCACAGATTCCCTCACTTCGTTCAGGTCACTTTCTAGTCACTCTATTCCCTTACCCTACTTGGTTTTCTTTCTTAACGAGCACTTACCACCACCCAACAACATATATTTTTGCTTCTTGTCTCTTCGTCACTAGAACGGAGGCTAGGACTCCCCCAGTGTGTCCACTACTGCATCAGTCACGTGATAGGTTTTCAGGGAATATTTGTTGAATGAATGAAAAATGGCTATCTTAGAATTTTAAGAACTTGATAACATTCCTAGACTTTATAATCTCGATAGAAATTTTAAATCATAATTCTGACAGTGTTTATCCATGTGAGTTTTCTTGCAGTGGCTGATGTATATCAAAATCATGTGAGGTTCTTTTTCAAAATATGTAGCTGGTACTCTGACATTCCCCCTCCTGCCAACTAGAAAATATTGAAGTAAAAAGAAAAGAGTGGGAAGGGTATTTTGAATAAAGCTCTTCCGGCTCATTTTCCTCCAAATTTTTTTCATCGTGGAAATTTTTTCAAAGCTGAAAATAGTACAGTAAACACACATTCACCACCTAGATTCAACAAGTATAAACATTGTGCCGTATATGCTTTATTTGTGTGTGCTAGTGTGTGTATTTTTCCCCCTGCCAATTGTGGTGTAAGAGCATAGCCTGAATCTTCCCCCCAAATAGAGAATCTCTGACTTAGCAGGTTATTGTTATTTCTGATGGGTTTCATTGTGTGGGTGAGGAGACAGTAGTGGAGAGCATACAAAGGTTGGATTTCTCTCTTAGTGACCTCTGCAATAATTGTGATGTATGCCAGTCAAGGTTGTTATAAAGAGACCCTGTCTTCTAGATTATCTGATGCAGTTTGAATTCAGTGCCACCGTGCATTTGAAGAAGCTTTTTTGTTTGTTCTTGGTAAGTGTTCCTTCTTTGTTGTTTTTTTTTTGAAATTATATTTTGTCAGCTAGGCAAGTGATAGCCTTTATTTCCTCTTGATATTAATATAGTCACTCCAGCCTTCTTGTGTTTACTGTTTGCATACTATATCTTTTTATGTTCATTTACTTTAACCTATCTCTGCCTTTATATTTAAAGTGAAGTATACTTTTTCCCTGAGAACATTTACAATGTTGTTCTACTTGTCTTCTGGTCTCCGTATTTTCTAAGGAGAAGTCTATGATGTTATATACAGGGGATTCATATGTATCCCCTGTATATAATGTGTACTTTTTTTTTCCTGTCTACTTGCAAGACTTTTTTCTTTATTTTTGGTTTTCAGCAAACCTAGGCATTGATTTTTGTGATTGATGTTTTTAATTTTCTTTACAGTTCATGAGCTTCTTGAATCTGTAAAGTTATATCTTTTACCAAATTTGGGAATGTATTTGGTTATTATTTCTTCAGATTTTTTTTTTCCCTCATTCTTGCATTCCCTACCTTCTAGGACTCCAAATAACCTGTTAGACCTTTTGATATTATCCCAAAGGTCCTCGAAACTCTATTCATTTTTTTCCTCAATCTTTTCTCACTTCTTTGGATTGGATAATTTCTATTGATCTTTTTCCAATAGATCTTTTGTCATCTCCATCTACTTTTGTCATCTCTCTTCTGCTATTAAGCATATCCAGTAAACTTTTATTTCAGATATTGAATTTTTTCCGTTCTAAATTTCCATTTGGTTTTTTGTTATATTTCCTTTTTCTCTGCTGAGATTTCCCATTTTTTTCATTCATTGTGAGCATTTTCTCCCTTACCTCACTGAGTATAATTATAGCTGCTTTAAAGTCCTGTCAGTTTCTATATCTGGGTCTAATAAAGGCTGGTCTCTGTTGATTTTCTTTTCCTTTGAGAGTGGATCACATTTTCCTGATTCTTGATATGTCAAGTAATTTTAGATCGTATCCCAGACATTGTAATGTTTTACTGTCGAGGGGAAAAATGTGTTTTGTTTACTCTCCGTAGCCTTCAGCAGTTCATTTTATTGTTGCCGTTGTTGTTGTTTTGAGGTTTTATTCTCCCCCCAGTTTAAGGTTGTTCTTTGTGAAAGGGTTGGTCTGTTAGGGGCTTACTCTGACATGCCAAAGCTGAACTCCTGATATGCTTTTTAATCCTTTAACTGCCTTTCAAGTTTCCTGTTAAACTACATGCCTACACTGTCACACAGAAAGAAAGTCCTTCATGTCTTCACCCAGATGAAGTCAATCAGAGCTGCCAAGGGTGAAACAGTGATAAAGATGAAGTTTGTCATCCTCACAACTGGCATCCTTTTTTCTGCATCCTGCCCATTGCCACCCATGTACTCTTTTGTCACCGGAGATGAATGGAATGAATTTAGATGGACTTAGCCACAAGTACCACTGCCACCTCATCAGGAACACAGGGAGAGAGGAAAATCTCAGAACAAGATGATGACAGAAGCTAGAAAATAAAGTATATAAGAGCAGATGGAGGAAAGCTCTGTTGATGGAGTTGGGCACAGATGTGGGCATATGAACATGAACTGAAAGGGAAAGAGAGCTTAAAAAGAAGGAGAGACAAGAGGGCGGGGAGGCAGAGGGCAGGGGGCCAGCTGTGCCCACCTTTGTGTCTGTGGTCTCATATAATCTTCAGAACAACCTGAACAGAACAACAGAACAACAAGTTGGCTAAGAAGCTGCACTGCAACGCTCTTAAGTGTGTCAGTTCTTTACTCTCTGCTCAGAATGCAAACTTGACCTGCCTTAAGCTTAGGTTAGCTATGGTAAGCCCTTCTCCACCTCTTAACTCCCCATCCCTTCCCCTACCTCACCCCCAGATCTCAATCTTATTCTGCTTCCTGATGGGCTTTATAAGCTAGAGGCCTAAGAAAAAGACTTCGAGTACTCTTCAGAAGACAGCATGGCGATCAACTTGTCAGTGAGGGGCAGATTATTTGAGGTTGGGATTCTCCCCTACAGATTGCTCTCACTTCTCTGACCTCCAGTGTCCTTATCCTTGTGCCCATTCTAAAATTTCCATCCCATTGAATAACATGCAAAGAGAGAGAAGCATGTTACTAAGAGGCACTAGCTTCTTCCACACATAGCCCAGGAGTCCTTCAGGTCCTTCTGATTTTCTTCCTACACCTTTTTATGTCCAATACCCTCAGAGTAGATCATTAATTCTCAACCGGGGATGATATTTGCCTCCAGGGACCACTCGTTAATGTCTGGGCATTTTTGATCCTGGCAGCTGGGGAACTGCTGCTGGCATCTCGTGAGTAGAAGCCAGGGACGCTGCTAAACCCCCTGCAATGCACAGGGCAGCCTCCATAGCAAAGAGCTGCGCAGCCCAAAATATCAGTATTGCCGAGGCCGAGAAACCCCGGGACTGACTCCTAGAGCCTTCTTCCTGTGTCCTTTCTCTTCCCTATCCCTTCCTTTCCTTCATGAGGGCCACTCCCACTGGTGTAATGATTGTGCCAGGCCAGCCTTTTCCAAGCCTGTCCCGCAGCCAGAGCTGCCGGGGTGGTCCCTCCTGGTGAAGAGCAGGGGCGGGAAGTACTGAATGAACTGCCAGTGGACTCTTGGGGAGGAACCCATGAGTGGGATTTGTGGAGAGGAGGAGTATGCGAGCCCTCACTTCTCAGTCATGGGCATCGAGGTGCACCTTGGGAGCTGCAGTTAAAGGATACGGGGTGGTAGCAATATGTAGTGATTTATAGACGTTAGGGAACTTGGAAAATTCAGAGGGAGACTATAAAAGTAATTTTGGCTGTGGTTATTTTTGAAATGAAATCAATTATGAATAATTATCACTTGCGCAGTATCATGTCGTTAAGAATGCCACGTTGATATTTTTTGGGAAGCTTTGTTTTATTGCAACACTAAAATCTGTTCCTGCATTTATATTTGCCTTGTTCATTTGCCGGTGACATGGTTGTCAGTTCTCAAATTAAAGAGAGATAGAGGCAATATTGTTCCTACCTGGAATCGATTTTTTTTCTCCCCTTTTTGTTGGAATGAAAATCCTAGTTACAAGGGGGCCACACAACCAGAACATTTACCCATAGCTATTTAAGACTGCTGATAAATATAGTATAACTTGATTACAGTGACCTCATGTCAATGTCCTTTGTAATTCTGATTAGTCCCGATAATTACCTTGGACCTTTCATCACCTAACCAGTATAATCCCAGATTTGCCCAGTATTAGAGATTGTGGGGCATTGACGTTCTCTGCATTGGACTAAGGTGTTCCCAAGTCTTCATGTCTGTAAGAAAATCACTGCATGATTTTCACCTTACCCCCATACTTCTGCTTTTAACAAATTATCTGGAAAAAGCAGAAGGCACTATTATGTTGAATACATATGGAACATGAAACTTTTCTCTCCCACTGTTTTGAATAAAAACTTTTAACTTACATTAAGTACATGTTGAATTAAATGTTAAACCTTGATGTTTTCTCTGCCCAGGATATCTACTTTTGCCTTGAAATATATCTAAGATGTAGACAGCCCCTGTAGTCCTAGATAGTTCACTTTACACTGAATAGAACATCGTGCTACATCAGGCCTTTGAGGGAAGCTAAGAGGGGCCATCTCTGCTGTCACAGTCTTCTTCCCCCATTATTCTTCTATACAAATGGGTGTTCTACATTCTGCCTCTTCATCTGGCTCTTGTTCTTGGTGCTTTTGATCAAGGTTATACTCAGACCTGAGCACAGGCCTTTCAGGTATGTGACTCTGAGACTCCACCAACCTTCTGGCCTCTACCCAGCATTAAGATGTTAACCATTTGAATTGAGGTTCCTAATAAGACTTGAGAATTGTGCTATTACATTGATTAAGACATTTTATTAGCTTGTTGAATGTGGATAAACAGATGAACTCTGATTTCAGGAAATTTTATCACAGTAACATCTTTAATGATTAATATTGAATTGTTTTCATATTTATCTTTAAATATGTCATAGTGATGATAAACACTGATAAATTGATAAATAGAATTTTCCACAGTGGTTTTTGAAATGTAAGATGGCTCTTATTAGTAATGTATTATTGATGATTTACAGACTGGATGATGATGAGTCATCCCTTGTTAATATCTACTATTAGCAGATATACTAAAATAATTATATTATTTTGTCCTTGGTAGTCAGCTCTTTTAAAAAATTACACACTGATTCTTAAGAATTCAAGCTTTTCAGTGCCTAACCCAGACAAAGTTCCACCTCAAAATTAAGCAGAATCAAAATGAACTGTGGTCCCCAAAAAAGCATTTTTAGAGATTTATGAGACTTTATAGCTTTTTGACTATGGGAATATGCCTGTGCTTTATTTCTGGCTCTTAGTTTATTTAACAAGCGTTTGTTAAGCACCTGCTAAATGCTAGGATCTGAAGAATAAGAAGGAAGGAGTGAACAAAGTGTCAAGTGCAGCTTGAGGGGTCAAATAAGATAGAAATGAAAAGAATTCATTTGACTTTGGTGACCTAACAAGAGCAGTTTGGAGAATGTGATGGGGGTGGGAGCAGTGTGGAGTGAGTTGAAGTGTGATTACCAGTTTAGAAAGTAGAGACTTTCTCCACACTTCTGAGAAGTTTGACTTTTCAGAGAAGAGGGATGAAATTGTGACAGCGGGAGGGGTGGGTGGAATTGAAGGCAGGTCTGTTTTTCTTGGTTTGTTTAAAATAGGATATATTTATAAAGTATTCAGTTTTGATGCTAAAGACTAAGAGAGTTTGAAGGAGCAGAAGAGAAGGAAGCTAACCGTGTAGTTAGGTTTCTGAGACCACTCCAGGGCTATCTGACCTTAGATCTGAGGGAGGCATGTGTCTTCCATTAGAACAGGGGCTGTGCAAGATGGGTGAGCAGGAATGTTTCTAAACTGCATTGCTTTATAGTCAAAAAAAGAATTTGGGGCTTTGTATTATAATTAGAATCACAAGCTATTTTCTTTTAAGCAAAAGTAATAGCTTACTTTCATAGTACTTTTGTACTGTGAAATGTTCTTGATCTGCCATGTAGAGACTATTTTGCTTCCCAGTGATCTCTTAGGGCTTATGAAAAAAAGTATCAAATTTTTGAAGGCACTTTACAAAATTAAAGAATTTTAAAGTGCTAAGTACTTTATGTAATCATTCACCTTACCCTCATAATTTTGGGACCATTTTGCTCCCAACTCAGTGGGGATTTTATGACTCATATCTGTTTTTTTTTTCCTATGGTTTTTTACTTTCTGATTTTTATTTCCTCCTTTCTTGGATTTTTGCCAGTTCAGCAATAGTAATTACTGTTGAATTATTTATTGTAGATAAAGCAGAAATAAAGTGAAACCAAATTGTCTAGCGTAAGTAAAATTTTCTTTTGGTTTACCATGAAAATTGTGATTTTTATTTTCTGTGTAACAGAGGATAAAGATTATAGAGTTAGGCTAATTCATTGTACATTCAATCATTTGGGATATCTTAGATTTTGAGGAAATTGTATTACTTAAGGAAGTTACCTAATCATTCTAAACCTTATTAATCATATCTGTAAAGTAAGAATAATGCCTATTTGCAGAATTATCTGTCCCATTTCATAGTTACTGTGAGGTTCATCTGATAATAATATATGTAAACATGCATTGTAAATTATAAAGTATTTTTAAATATATTATGATTTGAAAAATATTAGATCTCAGGCTGTCACGGCCAATTATAAACTCCCCTTCAACTGTAAAGTGTACACGAATAAACATTGTAGGAAATGAACTCTTGGCTGGCATGATGATGCATAAGCATCATTGACCTTCAAGTCTCTATGCTAATCTAAGTCTAATTTAAAATCTTTAAGAAACTCTTCCTTTCTTAAGGAAGGAGGGAAGTTTTTATTATCGCTGATAAACTATGTATCTCTGTGTAGTGTAATGTTTAAAAGTGCCAGCTCCAAAATTAGGTTGCCTTAGATTCAAACCCTGGTCACACCTTTTAGTGGCTAAATGTCTTGCATAAGTTTAAATGCTTGGTGCCTCTGAAAGTTTAAACTCTGAAAAATGGTGGTATTAATAGTACTTTGTCACAGGGTTATTATCTATTAAATGAGATAACACTTAGAATAGTGTCTGCCAGTGCTACATGCTCAAAAACCTTGTTAGCTATTATGTACCTGAAATTTACAGCAATATGAATCCATATATAAAAGAATATTTCTCATAAAGTAAGTACCTGTAAAGAATTAAATTTTAAATAGCTAAGTACTGACCGCATCTTTCCATTTAAGTAGCTTTCACCCATGGGATTTTAAATGCATTCAAAGGAACACTTTCTCTTTGAATCATTATAATAGCTTACTTTTTTGGATGTCAAATTTATACCTAATAAGTAGTTTTCCACCTACCTGTAGACCAGCAGTGGTACTGGTGATTCCTTCCATAACTAAAAAAGGTTTTGAAATATACTGTGCTTCGAAAGAAGCAAGGAAAGGAAAGGAAAAGGAAAAGGAAAGGAAGGGGGGGAGAGAGGGAGAGAAAGAGAGAGAGAGGAAGGAAGGAAGGAAGGAAAGAAAGAGGAAGGGAGGGAGGAAGGGAAGGAAGGGAGGGAAAGCAGGTTTCTGCTCTTAAAAGGCAGAAATCTGTGGTGCCAAATCTGGCCACTAGAGGGTGCTGGATAGCCAGTGACCTAGCCCTTTCTTAGAGCCTGAGATCTATCTTGCCCTTGTGAGAGTTCAGGACCTACCACTAATCATCTATGTGGAGCTCAGTGGCATCATGTTTTCTCAGTTCCAAATACCATTAATCTGATAGTGGTTCATCTTCCTTACTTCTCATGGACCAGGGATCGAGCTGAAAGCCTGTTCCCATCTTCCATAAACTTTTATACTCTTGAAGTCAGTCAAGCTTTTCACTTAACCCCCTGCCCTTTCCAGAAGAGGCCCGCCCATTCAGAAGTCACTTTGGTTACAATTCAGTTGATTTAGGAGGATTTAATTTTATTCCATCCTACTGCTTCCGCTTTTGCTACTTTGCCTCAGATATTCTATATGTTAATTTCTTAATGGGATTTAAGATGTTTTACAAAATAGTTACCAATTATTCAATATGTGGTCACTCTGCGAGGTTAAAACCCCACTACTGCTTAAGAATCAATAAACAGCATCTTCCTTTTTTTTTTTTTTTTTTTTTGTTAAGTGAGAGCAGAGATTTGGCAGGGGATGGGGAAACTTCTGCTGTCAGTCTAGCAAAACAGACTAGTGGGAAATCTGCCCTCTCTATTACTAGGTGGCATCATTCAGGATGATACTCATTAAAGGCTAATGAAAGACAAAATTTCTGGTGATTGAAAAATGAGGAGATAGCTAGCAAAATCTGCAGCTGCCTCAATATGAGTCCTCTCTCCTTGGCCACCATGGTTCAGCACAGCTGTCTGTTCTGAGTATCAGGCGGGCTGAGAGTGAGAGTGGTCTGCTTAAAAGGCTGGCAGCGAGTCCGTGTGAGATGAGGCAGTGGACACACCTATGAGGGGATAGCCAGGCTCGGGCCCATGCCCGTTTCTCACAGCTGCCAGTGCGTAGAAGAAATGCGGGGGCTGGTGGCAGCAGGCCTGGGGATGGGCCTAACAGTGACAGGACTGTGCTCTTTAGTTGAAAGAACTATGGCACGAAGAAGTTTGTTCAAGCGGATGTTCGTAACTGAAAACAGGCTGGATGTTGTGGGAATCCGGAAATGGGCAGTGTAGTGTAGAATAGACTGCAGTTTTTGAGTTCATTTGAAAGTAATTCCTTTGTGCGCAGTATTTTTCAAAACTGCTTCATGCTTTCTGGTATTGCACGTCCACTCTGAATCTAATAAGGCAAAGGAAATTTCACTCATGATATTCTTGTATAAGAACGCCATGGAGGATTCTGGCATCTGTTGGTACCAGGCACTAGTCACTCAGTCTGTTAGGTCATTTATTCAGGATTGGGAGCTACATGATACTGTATGTTAATACCAAATAATTTCAGAATAATGATCCAAGTGGATTAGCTACTCTGAATAACAGCATATGTCAGTCACTCGCTAACAACATCTTGTAGAAAGTTCCTCATGAGCACATTGGATTTAACAGCCACATAGCTTTTTTGTTACTTTTCCACAGGAGGTAAACCAACAGTGTGTCTTTTATTTGGTCAGTAATTAAAGGTGCATTTTTCCTTTTATCCTTATTAAAATTGGAGTTTTTAAGACTGAGCTGAAATTTCATACTGAAAAATAAAATGTAAAGATTTACTAGCATAACTACATTATATTAACGTATATTATTCGAACCAAAGCTCAAATTCTGATCCCCAAGTTTCCACTAGTGACCACAGTCTCCTGGCTTCCCAGTAGATGCAAAGTGAGACTATCCAATCGTCATGAAGTCCCCTCAGTCACAGTTCTCTGCCTCTGCTTCCGTGTCCACCCTGGTAGTGAGTCCACTCAGAAAGAGGTGTTTGGCTCAAGGGAAGATCAAGCCAGAAGTCTTGTTGCATCTGAGACAGGTGGCAGCTTGGTTCAGCTCAGCGCTGAAAAGTTCTGGGAACATTTGGGAGCGCACTCACTTTACAAGGTGGTATTACAGATTTAATTTTGATGCCATGTTCTCTGTTAAATTAGTTGATAACAAAAACAATTTTTAAAAATTTGACTTGGTGCCATTCTCATTTTTTTAAAAAAGACTTTGTGGAAAATTCATTTACTGTAGGCATCTAAGTGTGAAATTTTTAGTTTGCAGTAAACTTTTACTCTAAGCTATTTTGTTTGTAAATGACACTGGCATATTACTTTCTCATCTTTATTTTCGGTGATTTATACATATTAGTTGTCCAGTCTAAGATGATGACGTAACTCACAAACACTACTGTCCTCTCCCCACACCAGAAAGTTGAAAGTTTGAAACATTTATATTTACATTTGAAAGTTGATGCCTCCTTCATAAGATAAATTTAAGCTAATAATTAGCCAATTTTGGGACTTCCCTGGTGGCGCAGTGGTTAAGAAGCTGCCTGCCCAGGCAGGGGACCTGGGTTTGAGCCCTGGTCCGGGAAGATTCCACATGCCACGGAGCAGCTAAGCCCGTGTGCCACAACTACTGAGCCTGCGCTGTAGAGCCCAGGAGCCACAACTACCGAGCCCACGTGCCGCAGCTACTGAAGCCGGCTTGCCTAGACCCCATGCTCTGCAGCAAGAGAAGCCACTGCAATGAGAAGCCCGCACACCGCAACAAAGAGTAGCCCCCGCTCACTGCAGCTAGAGAAAGCCCACGTGCAGCAGCGAAGACCCAACGCAGCCATAAATAAGTAAATAAACATTTAAAAGATAATAATGATTAGCCAATTTTATTTTCACTTAGTCTCATTTTATATTTTCTTTTACTTTAAATTAATAGCACTTATGAACATGTATTAAAACAACTATTAATGAAAGGATAAGGGCAGAAGCTATCAGCTTCTGTTTCATTCACTTGGTGGTTTTGCTTTTAAGTTTGCACGAGACTGATTGTTATTAAAGTAGGCAGCGGTTTTATTTTTTAACATTTTCATAGAAGCCTTCCTATCCTTTTTTCTTCCCCCTATCCTTTTAAATTCCTGAATTTCTTTGTGGGTTTTTAATTGAATTTGTACCTTTGTTTGGGAAATTAAAAATACTGTTTCAGTCACAAATCATGCCATTCTAAAATTGATGATTATGTTAAAATGTTTCCTTTTTGGTAAATTTTATTTTCTAAAGCTCATGTGGCAACTAAGGATGAGGCACTGTGATCAAAATTTATTGTTACTCTTTAAGTTTTTAAAAAACTTTTTACCATATTTTGAGTTCATGTTTTCATAAGTAGCTATCAGACCATGATTCTTATTCTATGGTGTCTTAAAAGAACTACGGATTTAGATGCCTCAAAACTAAAGTATTAGGAATCCTGTTCATTTGTAGGTGTTGCTTCACTGTTTTAAAAAATCATGTAATACAGTCTGAGTTTCATGGTTTGTGGTTTTCAGCTGACCTCTATTTTATTTTAAAACCCTTTCTATAGGTGGGCAAAGTAAATTTTGCATCTTTATGGTATGAAGATAGACATAATTTAAATTGTCAGGATAAGTATTGTGGTATCACTGCAGCAGAAAATTGTATAAACGGTTGTATGCACTCAGGGATATTAGTAAGAATTATGTCCTCCCAGAGCACTTCATTCCATGCATGTTTGCCAAAGGAGTAAACTATGGTATTTATTATCATTCTGAAGAATTTTTTGACAGAAGCCATTTTTCTAAGAGAAGAATGAGTTGAAATCAAAATTAAATATATTACCAGACACGCAGAATAAACATGTAATGGAGCATGGGCCTGTCCTATAGTGAAATAAATGAAACATGCTGGGTAATATCTCTGGTTTTCCCAGATACTCTTTTTGCTTTTCTTCAGTTGCAAGTGCGCCTGCTTGATCCCACACACACTTTTTTTCTTTTTTTAGAGTTAACAGGTATGTACCACAACGTTGAAAGGGACTTTTCCTATTGCCACACATGAGCTCTGTTGTCCACAACCGAAAACAGCAGGCGCTACGTATCCCATATTCTAAAGAGGGCCACCAACGATTGAGACCAGACACCTCCCTGCAGGGTTTGCTAAGAGCCCCACCACTTTTCATTCATTCAGTATATATTTATTAGGTACCTGCTATGTTCCAGGCAGTGTTCTAGGCACTGGGGATGCAGCTGTTTGCAGAAGTTCCTATCCTAATGTAATTCACAATCTGGCGGTCTAGTGGAAGGGGAAGAAGGTAGCTCTCTTCTTGCTTAGATTAAAGGTGGAGGTGGGGGCACTTCCAGAGAGCCATTCATAGTGATCGGCGTGCCTACAGGAAAGGCAGACTGGCCTCTGGTGTCCCAGCCAGTTGCTTGCTAAGCTGGTTGAACTTGCAGACCCACTGATGTGCCTGCCACTAGGGCAGAGTTCAGTGAGCAAGTTCCTGGGAGTCTGGAGGGTCTATTAACATGGATGTCTGCTTCTTTCCCAAAGACTTCTGTTGGCAGAGCCAAGGCCTGCAGAATTACTAAGGACCACGGTGTAGTGTTCTAGGAAAGAAGAGACTAGGGGACCTCTCCCCTTCCTTAGGTCCTGGTGGCCCCTGGAGAGTGTAGAAAAGAACCTCTGCAATCTCCGTGGCTCTAAAAAAGGTGATCAGAAGTCAGAATGCTACTGAGGGGGTTTCCAGGCCAGAGGAGACAATACCCCACCCAGGGAGCTGCCCCTCCTCAAGAGGGGTGAGCACCAGGGTAATACCGACCACCACATCAGAAATCCATACACACCCCTTCTGCCCTCCAGCACCAGGAATCAAGCCGGAGCAGGACCAGGGAAACGTCTCCCCAGCTGACAAGCAACCATTTATGTCAAAAGATCCTTCCCTCTTTCCCAGCTCCTAACACCAGAGAAGAAGTAGACCTTGAGATTGAAAAGAGGTGGGGGAGAAGGTTCTGAGTGCAGATAACATCCCTTCCCGCCAGTCTCTTGGTCTTTCTGTGCCAGCCCGTACTGAGGGGAGGGATGAGATTTATATTTAATATGAGATTGAAGTTTGTAATTGGTCTGGACTTTCAATAATGAAAAGTGACCTGGGACTTCCCTGGTGGCGCAGTGGTTAAGAATCCGCCTGCCAATGCAGGGGACACAGGTTCGAGACCTGGTCCGGGAAGATCCCACATGCCGCGGAGCAGCTAAGCCCATGTGTCACAACTACTGAGCTTGCACTCTAGAGCCTTCAAGCCACAACTACTGAGCCTGCAAAGCCACAGCTACTGAGCCCATGCGCCTAGAGCCCGTGCTCCGCAACAAGAGAAGCCACCCCAATGAGCAGCCTGCGAACCACAGCGAAGAGTAGCCCCCGCTCGCCGCAACTGGAGAAAGCCCGCGCGCAGCAACGAAGACCCAACACAGCCAAAAATAAATAAATAAAATAAATTTTTAAATAAATAAATAAACTAAGAACAATTCAGTAAAAAAAACAGTTATTCAATGTGTTAATCAGAATCACCGAAATAAGGAATCAAAACTAATAGAGCTTTTCCATCTGCCCCTTAATTGATCTGGAAAGATTTAATTAGTAGTTGGTTTCGCGTTACTCAGATTTTGTTGCTCTGGGCCTAGAACTTTTTAGCTGCTTACAGTATAGCAGAGTTATGCATGAATTAAGTTTTTCCTGATATTTTTAGCAGGCAAAACTACTTACTAGAAACTGAAAAACATAAAAGGAATGGGTATTCAATTGCCATTGAGGAATGCAACTGAAATTTCATCGTTCTTTTTTTTTATACGGGTGGCTCAGATTTCTGTAGGACAAGATAACTATAGTAACGCCCATCAGCTTGTAGCTCAGTGCTGGATCCAAGCAAAATAACACATCAAACCAACTATGGGACAGTCTGAATGGACACAGGCAGTCTTGCTTCTTTATCAAGTGGACATCATGTTAGTTTTGTCACAGCATATCTCTTTTTATTGATAAAATTATGGCATCTATCCCAAAGGGCTATGCAGAAATGTGTTTATATTTCTAGAGAGCTGATTAAATAGAAGAATGCTTAATAAACATATACATACTTATTTCATAAGGCCAATTATAGCTAAAATACATTAATATCTTTTAAGTAAAATACTCCACGAGGTACGATCTGGGAGGAAAGGTGGGATTTTTTAAATGTTTCCCTATTTTTAATCTATAAACAATCTGTTAATAAAAAAAACTGTTTTATTTGATAATTGGCCTTTGAAGTGCTTTTGTAGTTCTTGGGAGACCTAAGAAATTGTTCTCACTAGGCTCTAATTCAAACTTATGTGGGTGGATTCGATGTTGTCTTTGAGTGCCTGTGTAGGCACCGCCAGCTATCGGACCTAGGGTGGGTCACTTGGTCTCTGAGTGTCCTCATCTATAAAAGGGAGTTGGTAATATCTGCCCCATAAAGTGATTGTTAGGATTAAATGACTTAATGCACAGGAGCTAGGATAGTGCCTGGCCCCTTGTAAATGATCAAAAATCGGCACTTTCCCCTTCTCCTCCATTGATAGCCACAAGAAACGATGTTCTCCCTTTTCCTTGGGAATGAAAAAATCTAAATGTCTTAAATTTACCAGAGATGCTCTAAGTTAAACAGACGCTTAATGCAGTTTCCAGTTACAATCCCAGAATATTTTGTAGTCGTTCAGTCATTCAGCCATAGACAGGGGCCACTCAGCTCAGAACAGGGTTACATGTACAATCTTCCATCCAGATAGGTGAATAGTGTCTATTTGAGGAAGAAGGCTCTGCCAGTAGATTTAATGTTAATGTAGATTTTAAGAACGTGTACGGTGAGGAATTCAGCCTTCCTTCTATAATGTGTCAAGAGTCTGAAATTATCACTCTCTTCATTAGTTTTAAATGTATATGTAGGGTTTCTTTAAGAAAGCTTCCAAGTTCATTGACTTGAGAACTCTTTTATTGTATTCTTCTCAGTGCCAGAAATTAAATCAGGAAATTCCATAATGTATTGATGTTTTAATTTTTTTTTTTAACTTTTAAGTGCTACCTATTATCCCTGTTGCTTAGCAGAAGGCCCCTTACCTGTTCATAGATATCTGAACTAACCAGTGGACTTGACTGGACTTTTGCTAGTACTTTGGTGTGTCTCCCGTCTCATTGTTAGTAAAATGACTGTGGCAGCCTCCATGAATAGTGTTCTGTAAAACCAAACCAGATTCTGTTCAACACAGTAAAAATTTGAGCTAAAGTGGAGTATTAGGGGGAAAAGGAGTATGTCGCTCCAGGCCACAAACAACTCAAAACAGTTTGAGGCATGCACTGGTAAATCTTACAAAATGCTGTAGGCAATTCAGCATCAAAATTGCCATAGAAAATTATTGTTGTTAGCCATTCTGTTGCTAGTTCGTATTGTTAGAATTGCTAGCAGATGGGAAAATGGATGAGTCAGGATACAGTATTAGCAGTCCATATTTTTTTAATCACAGGCCACTAATAAGGTCTGTAGCATCTGTGAGATTTATTTAAACAGTTGCTAGGAAGAGTTTGTTTTCCCAGTAAACACAGCAAACCTTATACAAGGGTTTCTTGATTGACTCTTTGACTAAATGTGTTAACGTTAACATGTAAGACCATTTGTTTCATTGTGATGGTTATCTCATTTGACAGACTGATTATACCAGCAACTCGTAGACCCATTAAGTCTTGAAATGTTATCACATTTAAGCATTTTGAAACTTCATGATCCTGTTTCTGCTATTTTTTGAAATTAAGACTTTTAAAAAAGCCCTCATGTAATTAGGACTATTTTTGACAAAACAAAATAATGTAGAAATCTGAGTGTTCTCCCCTTACAGCTTTTAAGATGAAATTGTTTTGGAAAATAATTCCTTCTTACTTCATTTTACTGACAGCTCTTCCTGATCTGTTCATAAGAATGTTTGCTCTTCTTGGCCATTTGAAATGACAGATATCAGGGGGCAAGACATATTAATAAAAGCAGAGAATAAAATCAGTTTCCATAAAAGGGTTTAAACGGAGATTGGGTATATTGAATCACAGGGGCCTGAGAGAAACACATTTTGAGATCTGGGATTATTAAAAGTCCTTGCACATGACTAAGTCATTTGTTTAGCAGAAACATGAACTATAAAGTTGGGTTGAGTTAAGCCTCACAGAATCTCACTGCAAAAGAGAACCTTAGAGATGATCTACTCTAACTTCCTTAGTCTAGGTGAGGAAATGAGAGCTAGCTTGCTCAAAGTTACCCTCCTGGTTAATGGCAGAGACATGACCCGACCCTTAGGTCAACACTGTTTTTTATTATACCAAGTCTGATATTCTTAATCTAGCACGGCCAGAGAGTTCAACAAGTTCAGTCACCACAGATTGGGGGGTGTGCTGCTGAGAAACTTCTTCGGTCTTCAACCTGAACTGAAAGGGAAAATGGTTTTTTAAGTATTCAGCTATGAAGGCCACAGTGAATAGAAAATACCGCATTTGACATTTCTATACAGCAGCCTTTTAAAATGAAATAAACTGCAGAAGTTCAGCAAAAGATAGAATGACTATCTTCTTTAAGCTTCAGGCCAGTAAACTAGGATCTCCCAGCTCTTATAAAAAGTTTAAAATAAGTTAAAGAATCTAAGAAAAACCCCAAATTTTTAAAGAATAATAATTAGATAGATGAGTGGATGGATACTTGTTTATAAGTTAAATGAAAAAGTCAAAACTACATTTTAATGGGAGTCAACATTTTGTTTGAAAATTAGTACAGTTTGGTGTATGAGTGACAGCTTGAGTAAGCAGCTCATTTTGTTAATAACAGTCCTAGATTATCACATTTTAATCCAGGAGGTAAGAAGATTACATATCAAGATCCAAAAATATTATATTTTTCAGTATCCCTTAAAAAAAGAAAACCCGGGCTTCCCTGGTGGCGCAGTGGTTGGGAGTCCGCCTGCCAATGCAGGGGACACGGGTTCGAGCCCTGGTCTGGGAGGATCCCACATGCCGCGGAGCGACTAGGCCCGTGAGCCACAACTGCTGAGCCTGCGCGTCTGGAGCCTGTGCTCCGCAACAAGAGAGGCTGCGATGGTGAGAGGCCCGCGCACCGCGATGAAGAGTGGCCCCCGCTCACCACAACTAGAGAAAGCCCTCGCGCAGAAACGAAGGCCCAACACAGCCATAAATAAATAAATAAATAAATTTATAAAAAAAAAAAAAAAAAAAAAAGAAAACCCAAGATAGGTATTCAGATTGAAAACTCACTTACTAGCTCTTACATAAAACAGTAGCATAAGTAACTCTGTAATGTGAGAAGTTAAGATAGAAAACAAGATTAAATCAACCCATAGATAATTCTGACAGTTCAAACTTTTAATAATTAGAATTATTTCTGAACTCTATGAGAAGTATTGAAAAGCTGCTAATTGTTATTAGCAGCACACCTCCAAATCTGTGGTGACTGAACTTGTTGAACTCTCTGGCCGTGCTAGATTAAGAATATCAGACTTGGTATAATAAAAAACAGCACTGACCTAAGGGTCGGGTCATGTCTCTGCCATTAACCAGGAGGGTAACTTTGAGCAAGCTAGCTCTCATTTCCTCACCTAGACTAAGGAAGTTAGAGTAGATCATCTCTAAGGTTCTCTTTTGCAGTGAGATTCTGTGAGGCTTAACTCAACCCAACTTTATAGTTCATGTTTCTGCTAAACAAATGACTTAGTCATGTGCAAGGACTTTTAATAATCCCAGATCTCAAAATGTGTTTCTCTCAGGCCCCTGTGATTCAATATACCCAATCTCCATTTAAACCCTTTTATGGAAATTGATTTTATTCTCTGCTTTTATTAATATGTCTTGCCCCCTGATATCTGTCATTTCAAATGGCCAAGAAGAGCAAACATTCTTATGAATAGAAAAAAAAGTTTCTCAAGTAATGAAACAATATTGTTCTAAAACTCATCGCTTTTTCTGTGACTCTGTTTTTGAAGCAGCTGTGGGCTCTGTCTCTGCATTCGAGTTTTTCCTCTTACTGCATGGCAGCTTATTTGGTCACTTAGCCAAGTCATGTGTCCTCAATGTTTGTAAAGGTTGTCAAACTACAACATTCTTTAACTGTGTTAAGGCCTGAAGATTTAAGAATCATCGTTAGTTGTGCAAGTTATATTTTGTCATTAAGTTCAAAACTAAATTTTGTTAAATAGAATTAGCCTATAACATATAAAAGTCATTTCCAGATGAGTTATTCATTTTTGTACATTTTTCGTATACAGTAAAAACCACAATGTATGCACGTTCTAAAATTCTTTTATTTATTTGACTTAACCAAATTCTAAACCCTGACAAATATAGAAGACTTGATACTACAACACTAGTTTACTCTGCATTTATTTTGGAATTAGTCAACTGGCATATAGTTATGGTAATACAGCTACTTTGTATTCCATGTAGAAAGAGGGTTCATAAGTAACATTTCTTTCCTATATAAAAAAAAATGTAAATTCAAGTTGATTTACCACAAGCTCTATTAATCCATAAACGTAATTCTGAAGGGATTTCCATCTTGCTCTTTATAAATATTTTCAAGAAACTTGATTTTAGTGAAGGAAATTTTCATCACAGCAATATTGATATTAGTTCAGGAAGCTCAACTTTTTCTTCTGATATTTTCCTTATTAGCCCTCAGAATTGTTTTAATTTGAATAGTATTTTTAAAGGGTGGTAGTGGATTGTATGGTACTATAGGGTCATTTTTTTTTTTTTTTAAAGGATTTTCTTATTTATTTATTTATTTATTTATTTATTTATTTATTTTTGGCTGTGTTGGGTCTTCGGTTCGTGCGAGGGCTTTCTCCAGTTGCGGCAAGCGGGGGCCACTCTTCATCGCGGTGCGGGGACCGCTCTTCATCGCGGTGCGCGGGCCTTTCTCTATCGCGGCCCCTCCCGTCACGGGGCACAGGCTCCAGACGCGCAGGCTCAGCAATTGTGGCTCACGGGCCCAGCTGCTCCGTGGCATGTGGGATCTTCCCAGACCAGGGCTCGAACCCGTGTCCCCTGCATTAGCAGGCAGATTCTCAACCACTGCGCCACCAGGGAAGCCCCTAGGGTCATTTTTATCATTATGAGTCTGTATAAATTGTTATCTGGTTTGCGCATCATTTTACTACCAAGGCATTGAGCGTACAATTTCCCAAGAGATTGAAAAAGCTGCTTCTGCCACGTTTCCCACCCCAAACCATTTTTATGCCTGTGGGAGCCTTGATAGCTACAGAAACACAGAGTGCTAAATATGTTATTAGGGCTTAACTAGAAGTCAGAACTCAACCAGAAGTTCATATCTATAAATCATACCCATTTTTATAAGAAGTGAAAATTTTTACCAGTTAACCTCACTTTTTTTTAGTCTAGATGACACCATAATCTAGAGTTATTTAGGAATATATGGCTATTTTTGTTCTGTTGACAAAATAAGAAAAGCCTCTGACCACAAATATTAAGGTTTGGGGATTATTTTCTGTTGGGTATCACAGGCAGATTGTAAGATCAGGGAGAAAATCTTCTTTTCCTGGATAATCTTATCCTCATCAAGAGCTTCAGTTATAAACTAAATGCTGATGATTCCCTAAGTCTGTGTCTTCAGCTTGAATCTTTCTCCTGAGTTCCAAAACCCCAAATTATAATCCATATCTGCTATCTCTACCTTGATGCCATTAACTCCCCTACCTTATTAATGGTATCAGTCTCTACCCCATGATCCCAGCTTGAAGCCAGAATCATCCTTAACCCTTCCTTCTTTCTGGCCCTTCATAATCAGTCAGTGAACAAAGAAAGCCCTATCAATTGTATTGATATTTTCAAGACTCTCCAATCCCTCTCTTCTTCTCAGTCTCCACTTCCATTTTCCTGGTTCAAGACTCATCCTCTGAGTAGACTGTTGAACCCGCTAACAGGTCTTCCTGCCTCCATTTTTCCCCCATGGCAATCCATTTTCTCTACCTGCTATTGGAGATATTTTTCTAAAGCTCATTCATATATGATCATGTTTTGAGCACCAATTATGCTCAAAATTATCAAGCATTTCTTTCTTTTCTACAGAAAGTTTGTAGCAACACACTTAAGGCCCTTAGTCATCTGGCCTCTCCTCTCTTTCCTCTCCTAATCCCCTCCCCCATGGATCCTTCCTACATCCCAGCAGTCAGCTGACATCTCGAAAGATGCCAGGCATTTGTGTGCCTTATACGTCTCTGCTCACGCTGTTACCCTTCTCCCCTGTCCTGTTTCCCGACTTCTCAGCTTTCTCCTCCACTAGTGAGTTAGCTGTGCATGGACCTGTCTTGCCAGCTAGATTGCAAGCTCTTTGTGGGGTAGTGTTCTATTCATCTCTCCATCTACAGTGCTTGGTTCGTAGAAAATATCAATAAATGTTTTAATAAATGAATCCTCTGAAGTTCTCGGATGGCCCACCAGAAAACATAACTATGTATGTATCTCATGTAGTCGAAGTCAGATTTCCTGTAACCTCGACCTTATACAGCCACAAATATGAAGTTAAATTTTAAACACACACACACAACACACACACACACAAAACAGGTATAACAAGCTTCAGCACTAAAGCCATGCTCTATCTTTCCTAAAGCAGCCTCAAGCTGTCACTCAGAAGCTGTTTATTCTTATTTAGTCTAATGCCTTATAGGACTGTTGAATTGCCCTTCTGGTTTGCAGTAAGTGAACAGACTTGGAGTAGAGAGAGAAGGATATCCACTCAATGATGGCAAAGAAAGGAGCTCATAGCTTTCCCTCAAATGAAGATAAAAAGCCAAAAGGAAGAGAGGAAATTAATACATGGTATAGATTAGCCATAGATATTAATAATGATGATTCATCATAAGGAAAGGTTGTTTTAGGTCCTGCTTTAGAAGGCAGCATAATCTGTAAAATACTTTATAAAGATTTTCTGTTAAAAATGGTTGAAACAGTTTTATCACTTAAAGAACTAAGATTTAGATACTTCATGAATTTACTTATTGGAACACCTAATTCCCTAACAATGCCAGCTGATGGTTCTCTAGTATCACAGACCTGTTTTTCACAAATTCTGCATATTGATAATATAAAAGTCTATTAGAGAAGAAAAATTTTTCTTCTAAGTAGCTTCTTTCAGTCCATTCCTTTAGTATAATATTTATAAACTATTGGCAATTTGCCCCAGTAAGATAGTATAAGATATTTATAAGATATTTAGTGCAAAAATTGTTTGCTTTGTATGATGTTATGTCTCCTAATTATAGTGTAACCCATTCCTTTGAGTCATTTATTCTGTATTCCTGTTTATCTACCCACCTTTGTGTCTTCATATTTAGCAGTATAGTTTAATAGTTTCTAGGTATGTATACAAACTCTAAAGTTTAAATATTTTTGGAATACCTGGGGGTAGACGTGAAACCCATGCATAAAAAATCAATTATAAAATAGTCCATGAGTCTAGAATCAAATACTAAATGGTGGTCTTTAAATTTTGAATGTTATATAGAAATTCAGAGATAAGAAAGATAACATAGGCTAAAATAGAGACAAAGTGGAATTGGATCTTATGTAGACGGCACTCAGCCTTGTCTTTCTCAGTGATACGTGGCTCTGTGTGGTCTCTATTGGCCCTTCATCTCACTATCACAGAAAGTTTCAAGATTCCCTGTTAGCTTATTCTTTATCCCCACAGTGATTTGAACAATAGTGATCAAATAACAGATTAATACTTACATTAAAAATTAATTACATGGGCTTCCCTGGTGGCCCAGTGGTTAAGAATCTGCCTGTCAATGCAGGGCACACGGGTTCGAGCCCTGGTCTGGGAATATCCCACATGCCGTGGAGCAACTAAGCCCGTGAGCCACAGCTACTGAGCCTACGCGTCTGGAGCCTGTGCTCCGCAACAAGAGAGGCCGCGACAGTGAGAGGCCCACGCACCGCGATGAAGAGTGGCCCCCGCTTGCCCCAACTGGAGAAAGCCCTCGCACAGAAACGAAGACCCAACACAGCCAAAAATAAATAAATAAATAAATTTATAAAAAAAAAAAAAAATTAATTACAGGACTTCCCTGGTGGCTCAGTGGTTGAGAATCCGCCTGCCAATGCAGGGGACACGGGTTCGAGCCCTGGTCCGGGAAGATCCCACATGCCGCAGAGCAGCTACGCCCGTGCGCCACAACTACTGAGTCTGTGCTCTAGATCTCTCAAGCCACAACTGCTGAGCCCAAGTGCCACAACTACTGAAGCCCGTATGCCTAGAGCCTGTGCTCTGCAACAAGAGAAGCCACTGCAATGAGAAGCCCGCACACCACAACGAAGAGTAGCCCCCACTCGCCGCAAACTAGAGAAAGCCCACATGCAGCAACAAAGACCCAACACACCCAAAAATAAATAAATAAATAAATTTATTTTAAAAAACAATTAATTACAGCAGAAACTAACACACCATTGTAAAGCAATTATACTCCAATAAAGATGTTAAAAAAATTAATGAAGTATGTAATAATATAATACTATGCTTTCTATATACATGTATATAATAGTATATAATATAATAAGCTAGGGTTTTTTTTTTAATGATGTTTGACTAAAAAATAACAGGGCATATTTTAGATATATACCAGAACTTCTTATACACCAAAGCAAGTGGTAGTCACCTTCAGAGTCATCATCCTGGGAGCCAATGCCTTCTCTCCCATAACACTGTCATTCTTATATTCTTGGAACTCCTCTTCTGCATTTCTTCAGTCTCTGACTCATTCTTTTCAGTATCCTCAGTGGTGACAAACCTTTTTCAGTTGAGAATGGATTTGATTTTGGGAACCAAGGGTCACTTAGGTCCAGGTATGATGAGTAAGGTGGAGGATCAAGCTGAACAATGCTACTCTTGGTTAAGATTGCCATGTGACTGTAAAGTCATGAGAGTGTTTTCTGGCTTGGCTTATAAAGTAACCAAAGACAGTTCTCTTCTGAAAACAAAATACAAGCTGCAAGTGTTATCATATTAAAACCGAGTCTGGATTACTCTCATGTAATTTCCTGCTCCAAAGTTGATCATGGCTCCCTGAAGTCCAAACCTGGCTTTGGCTGGCTTCCAGGACGCCACCAGCTCCTAGTTTTCTGTCTAGTTTTCTGTCCTTATTAGTTCTTCCTCCTCAGCACAGCAGGCCCTCCTCCCAGGGCCCCGCTCACTGCCCTGAGGTATCCCCGTTTCCAAGGACCAGCATAGTCCCTGCTCCCTACAGGGAATCATGTCTCCATTAAATTTATAGCAAGGCTCCTCTCTTTTTTGTTGGGAATCTGTTTTTTAAAAAAACAAAAAACAATGGATGCTTTTCCCAGGAAAATGTACACATGAACATGCAGAATTTTTCACATGAGAAGCTTAGTCACGGATTTGAGTTAAGAACCTGTCACTATAATCTGTACCACATACAATAGGGCTTAATTGTATAGGGTCTGGCATAAGTCCCTAAATATTTATAGTTGCTAATCTTACCCTTCAAACTAATTTGTAAGTTTCTAAGGCAAGGAAATAGTTTAGTACTTCTATGCTTCCCTTACAACACCTACCAAGATGCTGAGTATGTAATAGCAAATAGTAGATCATTTTGCTTTAACAGACTTTTTAAAAATCACCTGTCTGCCACCATTGCTTTAATAGTTTCTGAAGGAGACAGAGTGTTAGATTTTTTTAAATGTTAATAAGATAAAAAGCCCAGGTGTTAGGTTATATATTTCAGGGCATCCTGCAAGTGTTTATGATTATCGTAGCTCTCCATAGATGGCAAGGGTGTGAGAGAGTAGAGTGAATATATCCGGAACATATCCTGAAAATCTGTTTGTTGACAATGGTGGATTTGTCTTTCTGCCTTTTTTAAAACATACATTTTATTAGCTTATTTTTCTCATTTGTTTTTTCCTAAAAGCAGAGTTTTTTATTGTTTCGTTGCAGATTACTTGAGGTTCTTGCAAGATGTGGCTTCTTGGTTCTTGAGGGAAGGAATTCCTGTTTTAATTGTTGAGCCATATTTCAAATATGACGTAAAGAGTTGAAATATTAATGCTAAAACTCATTAGACTTTAACCTATTGTAGATAATTTTACTATTTTAATATCTTCTTTTTTTTTCTATATCCAGTTAAAAAATCTAAGTTTAGAAGAACTACAGATGCGGTTAAAAGCGCTGGACCCCATGATGGAACGAGAAATAGAAGAGCTTCGTCAAAGATACACTGCGAAAAGACAACCCATTCTGGATGCAATGGATGCGAAGAAAAGAAGGCAGCAAAACTTTTGAGTCTAATTTCTTTTCTGTTTGTTTCTATGACTATTCTGGAGACCAAGAAACCACTAAGAATTGAAGGAATATTATGATTTTTTTTTTAATCTCTAAAATTTGTGCTCTAATGACCAGGCAACAGTCAAAAACTGATGATGGTACAAACCCAGGTAAATCCCCAAAAGACAGAACTTAATACTGTTTCCACTGTGTTTTCATTCTTAAATGATGGAAGCAGCAGAAATGCATTCTTCTCTGCATCTGTCAGCTGCATACTGGCACTAAAACTGTGTTGTAAAATGAAGGCTGTGTTTAGAAACCTTGAAAATCCAAAGCTATTGTTTAATTGTACAGCACCGAAGGGCTTTATGTTACAATATTCTTTATTCTCTTTTAGTAGCCTATTTATTGTATCCCTTTAGGTAAATTTATTTATTTATGCTATTTCACTTTGTTCTGTTTTTTAAGGACAAGATCAGGATAGCTTTCGTGAAGGTAGGGACATATTAATAGATGATAATGTACAACCAAATTATACTGTAAGCAGGGAGCTATGGGGTTACTTACATTCCTTGATTTCCAGGATAGTTTTCCAATAGAAGCAAAGCAATAATAGCAATAGTACACAAATGGGCCAGGCATTTTTTATACTGAAGCAATAATTCCATTTTTACCTTCTGAAATTTTAATTTTTTAATTTTTGATGTTTGGTACAAATAGGACTATATATATTTAGGTCATACGGAGCTATAATGTTTAAAACCAAAGAAATCAGTGGAACCCTTGCACAAAAAAGTATGGTAAATATTTTTAAAGAAATAAATCCTTAAGACAAATGTAATTGTTAATATTGTTTCATGTTTCATGTGTAGGTCTGATAGCTAAACTGTATCAAATTGTAGTAAGCTCATCAGATTTATTTCTGTGAGTATGTGCTGAACTGTTACAGACTTTTTTGTTGATTTCACTTATTTCCTGGGAATTGGTAAACATCATGTGCCTGACCATAACAAAATAGCAAAAACATTTGTACTGAACTATGCAAGCCTTGGGGACTGAAAAAAAAAAAGATTAAAACCATTAAAAAGAAACTCATTTCTAAGCTGAATGATCGTTTGCATGATTGAACCGGGACCAGTCATTTCCTAAACTACATATGGCCATCTTGACAGCATTTGTTCTTTTGTGTGTTTAATTACTATGTTTAAATCATAAAGACAAATAAATATTACTGTGCCACCCAACACATTTCATCTCTATCTTTTTTTAAAACTGATGACCTGGATTCTGTCTTTTCCAGGCAAGGAAGGTATCTTACTCAGGACAGGCTAGATTATGCAGTGATAACAACTCTAAACCTTCAGTGACTTAACATAACCCAGGTTATTTGTCACTCGTGTGCCCTGCTCCTGTCCTTCACACCCAGGGACCCCGCTGACCGAGCCTCCACCATCTGCAACGTTGGTGGTCACCACAGCAAGGGAAGGAGCCCTGATGAGTCTCACATTAGCTCCAGCCAGCAGTGACAGAAGGTGTGTCATCTCTGGAAACTTCTATTCCTTTTTAAAATGGCATTGTGCCCCAGGTAATGCCTGGAGTAACATTTGTCCTTGCCGTGTTAAGTCCTTACAAATAGTAAATTGTGTAATTGGATACAAATTATAAGATAGTTATAAAATAGTGGTAAATATTGAAGGCTTTATAAGGAGTATTAAAAATGAAAACTGAATTCACAGTATATGCTTCAGCTACATCTGTTTGGGAAAATCAGATGAGTCAATCAACTCAAACATCCCACCCTTTTTTTTCCTTTCTTAATTGTTTTTCTTTTCAGTAAACTGCCCAATACCTCGCCTAATTTGATGGAAACAAATGGCTGACTTGTTATTAGCCAAGTAAAGCCACCTACATGAAATGACAAGAAATCTATGAAGGTGATTTCTCTCCAGTTTGCTAAACTAGAAAATTTATGCAAATTAATTCAATGGGGCCTGTTAACTACTCTTACTAATAAAGTCTCAACAAGAATCCTCCTTTTAATAATAAGTATCCCATGTTCCAATCATATTGTAACTTTTATGTGAATAGACTTTATATACTGTTGTTGTATTTGTCTTTTTAAATATACGTATATAAACGTATGTATATATATATGTAACTCTCTTAATATGTATATTTAAGAGAGTTACAAACAATGGGCATTGTTTTACTTTAGAGCCTTAGGAAGCTCCAGAACATTTCAGGATAACCTGCCTTAAAATTTTCCTATCTTCTCACTCTCTGCCCACCACCAATCAAAAAAGGGAATTTAAAATTTTGAAGAACCAAAAGCCATTAAAGAAACTTTCAAGTCTAGGTCAGCCTTGATTAATCATTATTCTTAGGAAAGAGTTTTTTTTTTTTTTTTCTTCTAGTTATTTTAATGAGTTTAAGAAGAAGCCTCTTATTATTTTAACCTTGGTTGCTGAGAACATTCCAAAAGTAGGTAAGTGTACTTTATGCACAACACCCCCCCCCACGGTCCTTTAATAGATACAGTATTGTAAATGTAATTGAAGCTAATGAGTAAGGATTTCATCTTGCTGAAAAGCCAGCATCATTGTATATGTTGGCCTGTGGATGAGAAAATTTTTTCTTTGATTTAATGAACTTAGATAACTCATTTCTACAGACTTAGAATACACTTAACTTATTTTAGCATAAATAGTTTTATGTTCAAAATATGAGCTAATTTGGCCAATATAAATTGGACAAGAAAATGTATTTATTTAAATGGTTTTCAAAATAATAACACCTATTACTTGGGACACTTATTATGTGTGTCAGATACTATGCTAAACAACCTTACATGTATTACTTACATGCTTTTGAATTTCTTTCTTCTGCTTATTTATTGAATCACATCCCCAAGGTTTAAAATCACTCTCTACTCACTAAAGAATATGTAGCTTGTCTAGCGGAAATTATATAATATATTAATAAGATGTTTTTAACTTAGTCACAGGAAATCTCTTCAAATTACTGACACATTAGCATTCAATAGGAATGCTATTTTTGCTTCGTATCCTGCATTTTAAAGATTAATGATTAAAGTAAATTCTGAAAGTACTAATTATAAAACATTCTAAATAAAACTTTTTAAAAAATAATTGGAATTGCATTACATTACTAAATTTCTTAAGTACAGGCATTTAGTTAGATATTGTATCAAAATGCTATCTTGGAGTACTAGATTTTTTTTTTTTTTTTTTTTGTGGTCCCAAAGCCGAAGAATCTGGAGTTTAATGCGAGAACTACTTGTCTTTGCTGTTTGAGCAGTCTGATAAGATCTATACCCAGGGATGTTTGGATAGTCCCATGCACTGAATAGTGGCTCATCCTCCAGGGAGTCAGTCAGCTTCGCCCTGTTCCATGTCCATACAAAACACCTTCAACCTCAGCCAACCACTTCCCTGAGTCATAAAAAGACCCCAAGAGAGAAAAAAAAATGACCAACTCAATTCTTCCACCAATCTTGGAAAAACAGCTCCAAGTCCATTTTCTTCTCACGCCGGACCATAGCATTAGCCAGACTCCCTACCACTATTTTTTTTTTCACTTGATTAAGCTCCCTAAATTAAAATTCTGATTTGCTGGGTCACTCTTAAGTTCACAGAATTTTGCCTACCAAGTTAAGAATGAACTCTGCCTCCTGCCATTCAAGACCTGCAACATGTCCCAACCTACACGACCTCACCTTGCCTTACTGATTTCTTTGAGGCCTTTCTTCCACCAAACCAAACTGCTTCCAAACTCTATTATAATTATTTGATCTCCCTTATTACTGGATTGTAAGGTACCTGAAACCGAGAAACTTAGTGTTTATCCATCTTGTTTCCCCACAGTGCTTACCAGGATATTAGACGTGCTTGGTAGTAAATAAAGTTTCATTGACTGCAATTAGCTCAAATAACAAAATTGTCATCATTAATCATATAGGCTAATCCCTCTCCTTACATCCAGGTAATCATAGTAAAGAGAACAATAATATCAACCCGTTTTTGAGCATCTACTAAGCCATGAACTTGATATATTATCTCAAACCTTCACAAGAGGGTACATAGTTTTTTTTCTCAGAAAAGACAGGATTGGAGAGATTAAATGAGGTCATAAAGCTAGTCAGTGCCAGCATGAGCTTTAAACTCCCGTCTATCTCCAAAATCTTTGCTTTTCCCACTAGACCACATTGCCTAATAAACACAGCAGGTCTGGCTTTAGAATTGCTGGACAGGGTTGCTTAGCCTGCCTGCTGATCTATCTTGTAAGGACAGGACCTTGTTAGCTGATTTGAACCTTTTCTCCATTTCATTGGAACCTACATTTTCCGAAACAGCACCCTTTCTACGTATAGGGGAAAAAAGCAGGGCGCATATACTTAAGTTTCCAAGATGACTTATACAAAAAGACTTTTTTCCTTCATTGGAATATATCTGGAGTTCGTGTGCCTTAAAAGCTGTTTTGTAAACTAAAACGTATCATATTCTCTCCCTTACCAAAGTCTGTCTCTGGTAATGAGTACTTTAGAGAAACATTAATCAGCATAGTGGAAGGCGGAAGGCCTCAGAAGCTAAATTATCTGGGTTCAAGTCCCAGCTCTTCCTTTATACTTTTGTTGCCCTGGGCAAGAATAACCATTCAACCAATCTGTGTTTCAATTTCTTCATCTGTAATAATGCAGCAACTGTGAAAATCAAATGTTCTAGTACATGTAAAATATTTAACAAAGTTCCTAGCATATGGCATGTAGATATTAGCTTAAAAAATAAACTTTTAACCCTTTCCAGTTTATACATTGTTTTTAAAAGAATAAAGAAAAGGGCTCTGTTCTTCATTGGTAAACAAGTTTATTGTAACTTCTAAAGTGCATTAGAGTCTTCTAGTATCCAGATGCGTCTTCCATCAAGGGTATGGCCTGCTCTCAGGTAGTGATTTGCACTGAGGAAAATCATATTCAATCCTTTAAGTATTTCCTTTCTACCTAGAGCAAAGTAAGTAGGTTAAGCTAAACTCCCCACACCCCCACCCCTTAAGACTATCCCTTCTATTTTAGGGATATTAAGGCCAACATCTATGGCCCCATTTGTGAAGAACCATCAGGAAAATTTCAAATTTATGCTTCTAAAGTTTTGCTTCAGTAAAGTTTTAGCATTCTGGTCCTTAAAAATATGAATCATATAATTGACTGGGTTTCCCTATTTACTTTGGTCCCAGGAAGTTCAAAATCAAATTTAGAGTTAATAATTGTATAGGATTCTACGATCTACATGCTTACATTTCCCTGATCTTATAAAAACTGAAAAGATTCTTTTTAAAGGAAAAGAAAAGAGATACCTGGAGGTATGAGTCCTTCCACTATACTTAGAAGGATCTGGTTCCCTATCATGTGTTATTTTTATGTCTTCTCATAGGGTTTGTGTGCGTGTCAAATATGGTGATATGTGTCAAGGGGATTTGTTGGTCAGGCCCTTGGCCTAGAACCCTGATGGAATCTTTCACATGTGAGTATCACCACCTGAAGAGAAAGGAATCTCTAGGGTATGAGGTTCTTGGGTTCTGAGATAACCACTGTTCTTCCTCTGGGGAGGAGCCAAGAGAGAGAATACCACATGCCCTTGGCCCTCATACCTCCTGCCCTCAGCAACCTGTTCAAATCACATTTACAAACAACTGAGTTAGACTGACCAGGCAAGCACCATGCCTTCCAAACCCTGGGTCAGCCAGCAGATCAGAATCCCTAAAAAAGCTTATCTGTCTCTCATTATTTTCCCATTTGTATTGTTCTATCCATAAGGCACTTTATAGTCTCAATGAAGAAAAAAAGAAGTAGAAGAGAGCAAAGGGAAATAGGTTTTTTTTAGCGTGATAGAAATGACAATTGTAACCAAAAATTACAAAATAGTGTCATATCCTACATTTCCACAATAGAAAAACAAGTATTCCATTTTATGAGAAAGCACTAAAAGCTAATGAGTTCTACAATTTTTCTAGTAGAAAATTCAGTGCCTGCCTGGGTTTAAACCAAGAAACTAGTTGTCTTTTAAATTTTTACAGAATTTTTCCAGGGTGAACTGTAGCTAGTTGAGTGGAAGCTAAATAAAACCTGATACTAAAGCTCTCAGCTTTTAAAATATTCTCATTCTAATGTTCCAGTGTATACAGACCATGCTGGATGGGGGCAGTTCTGCAGCTGTGCATTTTTTCAGCCTTTCCATTTACTCCATGACACGTTTCTTTCCTATTTAAAAAGAAAATATTCTTAGCAAAAATTTGCAAATGAGAAGACATAATAGCACTTGGAACCAAAAAGTCTTTGATGTTAAAAAACAAGATGCACTGAGGAATCTGAAATGTAGAACTGTTTCATTATTAATGCATCAGTGTGCAGATTCATGAGTTCATTCTCTGTTGACCTTTCATAAAGTTTATAGAAGTTTTTTCTAAAAGCACACCAGCTGATAACCATACATCAGTTTCCATGCTTAGAATGTGGTCTTTGAAAATTATGCCTGATATGAATGGACTAATGAACCTGGGCCTTAAGTTTCAACAAGGCTTTTCGGTTTTGAGGATATGTTATTTGCTTTAACAAGTGAGTAGTGATTTGGGGTATGATTCAGAATTTGAATGTGGTAGGCAATCACAGAAGTCCAAACGATGTTTTTAACGTTCATAAGGCAAAATTGTTTCACACAAATATGATGAGTTACTAGTTTTTTATGCTTGTTCAATGACTCCTGATGTCTTACCAGTTCCCCTGACATTTATCCAAAGCAATGATAGTAAGTATATATAATATACACAGATATACACAATATTAGTCTATGGTAACCATATCTAACTTGGCTGAACGGAAGCAACACCTTCTTCTGGCAGAAAAGACCTATGCCTACTCTGTCCAATTTGAAGCAAATTCATTTCTTTAGTTCTTCAGGTTGTTGTAAAAAGACATGAAAGCTTATCTCGTCTGCTGATTGGAACTCCTCAAAGGTAAGTATCTTTGACGCTATGCCACTGACTTGCTGCGTGACCTTGGGTGAGTCATTTAACTTCCCCATAAGTCTCATCTTCTTTATCAGAGAAGGCAGCCTCAGAGGGTTGTGAAAATGAATGTGACACACATGTGAAACCCTTAGCACACTGCCTCACACCCAGGGAGCACCGACAACTAGCACTTTCTTTAACTCACCAACAAACATCTATTGAACGCCAACTCCGTGCCAGCTTCCATGCTAGGTGTGGAAACACAGGCGACCTGGCTCCTGCCCGTGAGCTGGTGCTTGTCCCCGGTGCGGGGCAGAGATACATGAGTGCGGTAAGTGTGATAAGAAATATAAAAACGAAGCCCTGTGGAGTAGGACGAGGAATGCTTCACTGAAGCATTTGAACTAGGCCTTGAGGCTTGGGAAGGCGGGAGAGAAAAAAGGGCACTGCGGGGAGGGCAGAGCAGATGGAAAGGCAGAGAGACGAGAAAGAATATTTGGTATACCTTCCAGAGTCGAAGAAAGTTTGTGACGCAATGAAGGTGTTTAGTGAAAATGCATTGAGGATCGTTTGCCTTTTTTTTTTTTTTAACATCTCTATTGGAGTATAATTGCTTTACAATGGTGTGTTACTTTCTGCTTTATAACAAAGTGAATCAGCTATACATATACATATATCCCCATATCTCCTCCCTCTTGCATCTCCCTCCCAGGATCATTTGTCTTGCTTGCTCTCTCCTGCAATTTAGGAGGTCATGTGGTCTATTTTGGTTTGGGTTTTGTTTTCCCAAATCACTGTATCTTATCTAGATAAATTAATTCCAAGTAATATCTGGCCTATTTCCTGGTACCTGTGTCTCCCAGTCACACTCAGCTATACTCATTTCTATTATTTGATAGTATCTAGAAGAAATGATGTCTGCAGAGCCTTGCTAAGGTTGGGTGTTGGGACAAAGAGGCCAGAGAAAGTGGGTAGAGGGTTAGCAGCAGCATCTAAAGAAATAGGCTTCTCTACAAATGACCCAATATCGTTCCTTTTTATGGCTGAGTAATATTCCATTGTATGTATATACCACATCTTCTTTATCCATTCATCTGTCATTGGACATTAAAAAAAAAAAAGGCTTAAACTCAATTCCTCAAATCAACTCACTATTTGCCTTGACTGAAACATTTGTCTTTTTTTTGTCAGCAGCATTCTTCTCAAGACCTTTGTCATTTTCCACTTTTATTTAAGCCAATTTACAAAGGGGGGGGGGCGTATAAAGCATAACAAGGTAGCATAAATTAAAAACAAGTGAGAAAAGATAAAACAAAGGGAAAACGAAAGTAGAGAAGCAATCTGGAGCCATGAATCATATTAATAGAAAAACTGCTTACTGTGAATTTGGTCCAAAGCTTCCTAGAAGCCAAAGTGAAGAAGGAAACCAGTTTACATTATCTAACAATGCTGTCCAAAATGGTGGCCACTAGCGCTTGAAATGTGGATAGCCAAATTGAGATGAACTGTGAGTATAAAATACACATTGTATTACAAAGACTTAGTACAAAATAAAATGTAGACTATCTCATTAACAATTTTTAATATTTATTATATATTGAAATAATATTTTGGATATGTTGGGTTAAAATATCTTATTTAAATTAATTTTACCTGTTTCTCTTCACTTTTTAAAAAAATATAACTGCTAGCAAATTTTAAATTACATATGTGGCTTACATGTGGTTCACATTATGAATCTACTGGACATTGCTGGTCTGTAAGATAAAAGCTTTCATTAACTGATGAATGGATAAAGTGTGGTGTATCCATACCAGGGATACACCTGATTATGGTTCAGCAAGAAAAAGGAATGAAATAATGGGCACAGGGGGTTTTCGTGGGGGTGATGAAAAGGTTCTAAAATTTGGGGTAATGATTGCATAACTCTGTGACTCTATTAAAAACTAATGAATTATAAGCTTTTTAAAAATGAGTATGTTATATTTAGTTATGTTATAATCATAAAATAAAAGTTTTTGAAATTCAGGGAAGAAAAAAGACAAAAGCATACTCTGTTGCTCAGAAGAAACTCAATGATTCTTAGTACCTAGATAAGAAGTATCTCTCTAAGGGGACCATTGGAAAGCGCACGTTAATATTCAATTTGGTATCAGTATTCATTATCAATATTCTCAGAGTAAACAGAGGGATGACTTTTGCAGGTCTGTGCGATGTTTTCAGTATTTGTCAATGGCAGCACACACACTCAGTTCAGTAAACGCCTCCATGCTAATGGCTCCCGAATCCCTTCCTTCAGCCCAGACTTCTCCTTATAAACCCCACACCCAGGCGTTCTTAATGCCACACGCGTACCTCAAGTTCAGCATGCCCAAACACTGTTGCCCCTGTATTTTCTGTCCAGTTGGTGCTACATCTACCGTCCAGTCACCGGTGCTAGAAACCTGGGAGTCCTTGAATCACCACTGTCTTCCACCCCACACCACCCTCTGCCAATTCAGGCTTCCAAATGGTTCTCAAATCTGTGTCCTCATGTCCATTTTCTCTCCACGGCTGCCCCTCAGTCTTCTGTCATTTGCTGCCCAGACGATTGCAGAGGCCCCTGAACTGGTCTCTGCTCCAGGTTTGTTCCCCTCAAGTCACCCCGCCTCCACCTGCTGGCACCACGATCCAGAATGCAATGGAGTTCCATCACCCGTGGGATAGCGTTCATTAAAGCAAACACGTGCTCTAAGACCAGAGCCCTGCCTCCCTCTCCCTTCCCGGCTCTGAATACTCCTTCAAGTGACCTATGGCTCCTGCCCACCCCTCCTGAAATTGAAGTGGCCAACTCCTGCTCATCCTGTCAACTCTGCTCAGGGATAGCACCTCTGGGCGCCCACGTACATATCACAATCACCACACTTTCCAGATTGTATTGCAGCAGCCACTTCTTCTTCTGTATCTCCCACCAACTAAGCTACCTGAGGGCCAGTTCTGTGCCCATGTTTTCCTCATCTCTGTAGCACCAGCACAGGCCCCAGCATAGTGATGCTTAATATATGCTTGTTGAATAAGGGATAAGCCACAGGAAAAAGAAATGTGATTTAAATTTGAGATCTAAGCAAATGGCTAAGAAATCGTAGAAGCCCAATTTTTAGGTGCTAAATATCCTTGCTCGTCTCCATGAGGACATGGGTTATGTCTATTTTGCTCATCACAGTGTCTCCAATTTGTATTCAGTATTTGCTGGACAGGTGGATGGGAAGATAAGAGACTGAATGAACAAAGATACAGGCAGAGAAATGAACTGAAAACAAACTGCTTTCATGAGAATAGGCCTGACATTCACAAATTTATATCTGTGTCATCTCCCAAACCTGAGTCAGTACTCAGTATTCAATATTTTGGAACCTGGGGAAGCATTGATTTTTCCCTTGAGCAAATAATTATCTGATCGGATGTGAGAATTTAGGTGACAAATACCGCTGAATTCCCTGCACTCAACTATACTATAAGGCCTGAAAGAATACACCCCAGTTTCTAAAGGGGGAGACGTGAACTTCTTTATTGTCCTTATGTAGTGAAAATGGTCACATCTCTGGAGTTTTAGATGCTCTGATTCATACAAACAGACTGAAGCAAATCACATCTGCTTCACAAAAATATGAAAAAGAGAACAGAGTCTTTCTGTTTTTAGTTTTTTTTGGTTTTTTTGTCCCTATAATTCTGTTGTCAATGGTATAAAAATCTGTATGGAAAGCGAAGGATGTCTATGCTTTTCAGAATAGTCTCAGGGCTTCCTGCATCATGAGGAACCAACCACAGTATGAAAAAGTGCTTTAGAAAATAAAACATTCAGTTGATGTGTTGAGAAAATAAAAATGTACTTGTAAGTAGTAAAGGTAGAGCAATACTATATATTTTGCTACCAGTTTATTTTTATTGTATAAATTTGCTATATGTGTGATTAATATGCAAAATCAAGCATTGATGACAGACCATCACCACCACACAAAGGTAGTGAAGAAGATATTATCTGTAATGCTCCTAAAATGCAAACCTGAAGGGTGAGTTTAATGGTAAGAAATTCCCAGTCAGCTTAACAACACATTCAAGTATAGGAGCCAGACATTCTGCTTTGTCCTTATTCCCACTCTTTCACCCAAACCCTGATGAAAAAGTGGAGGGCCTTAAGTAAAGCACCTTTCTTGGTGGTTTGATCTACCATTTCTGGAAACATCATCAGTGCTAACATTCACTCAGCAAACATTCAGGGAAACTGGGTTCTAGACACTTATGTGCCAGAGGTATTCAGATGCCTGGAACATAGTCCACACTGCAACTAGAAATATACCTGCAATCTCAGAGCTGAAATGAAAGCTAACAGAGGAACGTATTAGGGGCTTCAGGAGCTTGGAGAACGGGCGAGGGGGAGGTTTCTGTGTTAGTTTAGGGAAAGGGGCTGAATTTTCACAGAGGATTGGCAATGGAGAGGAGAGGGCAAATCCAAGAATTATTTGGGAGATTGAACCATTGGGGGTGGTGGACTAAATGGATCCAGGGGGTAAAAAAGAGTGAGAGGGTCAAAGAGAGCACTGAGGACCCCAGGTTGGGTCATCCCGAAACTGATACAGTTCATTTGGTTAGGAATGAATTTGAAGGGTAGGATAATGAGATCAGATTTGGACATGATGAATTTTCAAAGCCTATGAGATACCCAGGAGGAGGCATCCTGAAAGCAGTTGGAAGCGTGACCCTGGGGCTGGATGAGAGAGGTTGACCTGGAGATGAAGACTTCTGTTGTCAGGTAGAAGAGTGGACAAAAAGAACTCTGAAGATTTTGCCAAGTGAGGAGGCAAAGGGGGAGTTCTAGGGATAAAACCCTGGGGCAGGCAGGGCAAGAGGAACATCCAGCAGGTTTTATAGTAGGCAAGGAGGCATGAGGGGGAACTGGGCGTCTAGAGAGGAGGAACTTCAAGGAGGAGATTCCCCATCACTTGTTGTAGCACGTAGTAGATGCTTAAGAAATGTGTGGCGAACAAATAAATGTGGTCAGTAACTACTGAGTTTCCACCTGACTCTAAAGCAAACCTTTATGTTTGTGTTCACTTATTCTACAGTGGTTACAACAGTTGGCTTTGGAGCCAGATAGAAGTGGGCTGGAGCCCAGCTCTGCCACTTTCCAGTTGGGTGGCCTTGGACAAGGTACCCAATCCTCAAATGAAGATAATATGACTCACCTTGCTAATTGATCATTAGTGGGGTATGGCTAAATAAACTCAGGTACAAGTACACAGGGGGATACTAGGAGCAGCTACCAAGAATGAGACTGATTTTTATGAACTGACATGGAAAAAATTCTCTAAGTGATATTGAGGCATTACCAGAATGGAGCAATTTACAAAACCACTCTTCAATTCTCCAGGTACAAAGATCTATATATAAATTAATAGGAAGTCCTGGAGGATATATACCGATGCAATAATAGCAGTTACTCTAAGGAGGGGACTGAGGTTGGAGGGTCATGTGGGTTTTGAGT